>NW_026975458.1:37500-52500 GCF_030014295.1 Loxodonta africana | reverse complement strand
ATTTTTTTTCTTGCTTTCCTCACCCCTCCCCCCTCGGCCGCCGCGGCCCCGTCAGCCTCCCTCCTCTCCGCGGACTCTGGGTCGGCCAGGCCGTCTCTGTCTCTGCCTGTCTCTGCCTCTGCCTCTGCCTCTGCCTCTGCCTCTGCCTCTGCCTCTGCCTCTGCCTCTGCCTCTGCCTCTGCCTCTGCCTCTGCCTCTGCCTCTGCCTCTGTCTCTGTCTCTGTCTCTGCCTGTCTCTGTCTCTGCCTCTGTCTCTGTCTCTGTCCCTGCCTGTCTCTGTCTCTGCCTCTGCCTCTGTCTGTCTCTGCCTGTCTCTGTCTCTGCCTCTGCCTCTGCGTCTGTCTCTGCCTCTGTCTCTGTCTCTGCCTCTGTCTCCACCTCTGTCTCTGCTTCTGTCTCTGCCTGTCTCTGTCTCTGCCTCTGCCTCTGTCTGTCTCTGCCTCTGCGTCTGTCTCTGCCTCTGTCTCTGCCTCTGTCTCTGTCTCCGCCTCTGTCTCTACCTCTGTCTCTGCCTCTGCTTCTGTCTCTGTCTCTGTCTCTGCCTGTCTCTGTCTCCGCCTCTGTCTCTACCTCTGTCTCTGCCTCTGCTTCTGTCTCTGCCTGTCTCTGTCTCTGCCTCTGTCTCTGTCTCTGCCTCTGCCTCTGTCTCTGTCTCTGTCTCTGCCTGTCTCTGTCTCTGCCTCTGCCTCTGTCTCTGTCCCTGCCTGTCTCTGTCTCTGCCTCTGCCTCTGTCTGTCTCTGCCTGTCTCTGTCTCTGCCTCTGTCTCTGTCTCTGTCCCTGCCTGTCTCTGTCTCTGCCTCTGCCTCTGTCTCTGCCTGTCTCTGTCTCTGTCTCTGTCTCTGCCTCTGCGTCTGTCTCTGCCTCTGTCTCTGTCTCCGCCTCTGTCTCTACCTCTGTCTCTGCTTCTGTCTCTGCCTGTCTCTGTCTCTGCCTCTGCCTCTGCCTCTGCCTCTGTCTCTGTCTCTGTCTCTGCCTGTCTCTGTCTCTGCCTCTGCCTCTGTCTCTGTCCCTGCCTGTCTCTGTCTCTGCCTCTGCCTCTGTCTGTCTCTGCCTGTCTCTGTCTCTGCCTCTGTCTCTGTCTCTGTCCCTGCCTGTCTCTGTCTCTGCCTCTGCCTCTGTCTGTCTCTGCCTGTCTCTGTCTCTGTCTCTGTCTCTGCCTCTGCGTCTGTCTCTGCCTCTGTCTCTGTCTCCGCCTCTGTCTCTACCTCTGTCTCTGCTTCTGTCTCTGCCTGTCTCTGTCTCTGCCTCTGCCTCTGCCTCTGCCTCTGTCTCTGTCTCTGTCTCTGCCTGTCTCTGTCTCTGCCTCTGCCTCTGTCTCTGTCCCTGCCTGTCTCTGTCTCTGCCTCTGCCTCTGTCTGTCTCTGCCTGTCTCTGTCTCTGCCTCTGTCTCTGTCTCTGTCCCTGCCTGTCTCTGTCTCTGCCTCTGCCTCTGTCTGTCTCTGCCTGTCTCTGTCTCTGTCTCTGTCTCTGCCTCTGCGTCTGTCTCTGCCTCTGTCTCTGTCTCCGCCTCTGTCTCTACCTCTGTCTCTGCTTCTGTCTCTGCCTGTCTCTGTCTCTGCCTCTGCCTCTGCCTCTGCCTCTGTCTCTGTCTCTGTCTCTGCCTGTCTCTGTCTCTGCCTCTGCCTCTGTCTCTGTCCCTGCCTGTCTCTGTCTCTGCCTCTGTCTGTCTCTGCCTGTCTCTGTCTCTGCCTCTGTCTCTGTCTCTGTCCCTGCCTGTCTCTGTCTCTGCCTCTGCCTCTGTCTGTCTCTGCCTGTCTCTGTCTCTGTCTCTGTCTCTGCCTCTGCGTCTGTCTCTGCCTCTGTCTCTGTCTCCGCCTCTGTCTCTACCTCTGTCTCTGCTTCTGTCTCTGCCTGTCTCTGTCTCTGCCTCTGCCTCTGCCTCTGCCTCTGTCTCTGTCTCTGTCTCTGCCTGTCTCTGTCTCTGCCTCTGTCTCTGTCTCTGTCCCTGCCTGTCTCTGCCTCTGCCTCTGCCTCTGTCTCTGTCTCTGTCTCTGCCTGTCTCTGTCTCTGCCTCTGTCTCTGTCTCCGCCTCTGTCTCTACCTCTGTCTCTGCTTCTGTCTCTGCCTGTCTCTGTCTCTGCCTCTGCCTCTGCCTCTGCCTCTGCCTCTGTCTCTGTCTCTGTCTCTGCCTGTCTCTGTCTCTGCCTCTGCCTCTGTCTCTGTCCCTGCCTGTCTCTGTCTCTGCCTCTGCCTCTGTCTGTCTCTGCCTGTCTCTGTCTCTGCCTCTGTCTCTGTCTCTGTCCCTGCCTGTCTCTGTCTCTGCCTCTGCCTCTGTCTGTCTCTGCCTGTCTCTGTCTCTGTCTCTGTCTCTGCCTCTGCGTCTGTCTCTGCCTCTGTCTCTGTCTCCGCCTCTGTCTCTACCTCTGTCTCTGCTTCTGTCTCTGCCTGTCTCTGTCTCTGCCTCTGCCTCTGCCTCTGCCTCTGTCTCTGTCTCTGTCTCTGCCTGTCTCTGTCTCTGCCTCTGCCTCTGTCTCTGTCCCTGCCTGTCTCTGTCTCTGCCTCTGCCTCTGTCTGTCTCTGCCTGTCTCTGTCTCTGCCTCTGTCTCTGTCTCTGTCCCTGCCTGTCTCTGTCTCTGCCTCTGCCTCTGTCTGTCTCTGCCTGTCTCTGTCTCTGTCTCTGTCTCTGCCTCTGCGTCTGTCTCTGCCTCTGTCTCTGTCTCCGCCTCTGTCTCTGTCTCTGTCCCTGCCTGTCTCTGCCTCTGCCTCTGCCTCTGTCTCTGTCTCTGTCTCTGCCTGTCTCTGTCTCTGCCTCTGTCTCTGTCTCCGCCTCTGTCTCTACCTCTGTCTCTGCTTCTGTCTCTGCCTGTCTCTGTCTCTGCCTCTGCCTCTGCCTCTGCCTCTGCCTCTGTCTCTGTCTCTGTCTCTGCCTGTCTCTGTCTCTGCCTCTGCCTCTGTCTCTGTCCCTGCCTGTCTCTGTCTCTGCCTCTGCCTCTGTCTGTCTCTGCCTGTCTCTGTCTCTGCCTCTGTCTCTGTCTCTGTCCCTGCCTGTCTCTGTCTCTGCCTCTGCCTCTGTCTGTCTCTGCCTGTCTCTGTCTCTGTCTCTGTCTCTGCCTCTGCGTCTGTCTCTGCCTCTGTCTCTGTCTCCGCCTCTGTCTCTACCTCTGTCTCTGCTTCTGTCTCTGCCTGTCTCTGTCTCTGCCTCTGCCTCTGCCTCTGCCTCTGTCTCTGTCTCTGTCTCTGCCTGTCTCTGTCTCTGCCTCTGCCTCTGTCTCTGTCCCTGCCTGTCTCTGTCTCTGCCTCTGCCTCTGTCTGTCTCTGCCTGTCTCTGTCTCTGCCTCTGTCTCTGTCTCTGTCCCTGCCTGTCTCTGTCTCTGCCTCTGCCTCTGTCTGTCTCTGCCTGTCTCTGTCTCTGTCTCTGTCTCTGCCTCTGCGTCTGTCTCTGCCTCTGTCTCTGTCTCCGCCTCTGTCTCTGTCTCTGTCCCTGCCTGTCTCTGCCTCTGCCTCTGCCTCTGTCTCTGTCTCTGTCTCTGCCTGTCTCTGTCTCTGCCTCTGTCTCTGTCTCCGCCTCTGTCTCTACCTCTGTCTCTGCTTCTGTCTCTGCCTGTCTCTGTCTCTGCCTCTGCCTCTGCCTCTGCCTCTGCCTCTGTCTCTGTCTCTGTCTCTGCCTGTCTCTGTCTCTGCCTCTGCCTCTGTCTCTGTCCCTGCCTGTCTCTGTCTCTGCCTCTGCCTCTGTCTGTCTCTGCCTGTCTCTGTCTCTGCCTCTGTCTCTGTCTCTGTCCCTGCCTGTCTCTGTCTCTGCCTCTGCCTCTGTCTGTCTCTGCCTGTCTCTGTCTCTGTCTCTGTCTCTGCCTCTGCGTCTGTCTCTGCCTCTGTCTCTGTCTCCGCCTCTGTCTCTACCTCTGTCTCTGCTTCTGTCTCTGCCTGTCTCTGTCTCTGCCTCTGCCTCTGCCTCTGCCTCTGTCTCTGTCTCTGTCTCTGCCTGTCTCTGTCTCTGCCTCTGCCTCTGTCTCTGTCCCTGCCTGTCTCTGTCTCTGCCTCTGCCTCTGTCTGTCTCTGCCTGTCTCTGTCTCTGCCTCTGTCTCTGTCTCTGTCCCTGCCTGTCTCTGTCTCTGCCTCTGCCTCTGTCTGTCTCTGCCTGTCTCTGTCTCTGTCTCTGTCTCTGCCTCTGCGTCTGTCTCTGCCTCTGTCTCTGTCTCCGCCTCTGTCTCTACCTCTGTCTCTGCTTCTGTCTCTGCCTGTCTCTGTCTCTGCCTCTGCCTCTGCCTCTGCCTCTGTCTCTGTCTCTGTCTCTGCCTGTCTCTGTCTCTGCCTCTGTCTCTGTCTCTGTCCCTGCCTGTCTCTGCCTCTGCCTCTGCCTCTGTCTCTGTCTCTGTCTCTGCCTGTCTCTGTCTCTGCCTCTGTCTCTGTCTCCGCCTCTGTCTCTACCTCTGTCTCTGCTTCTGTCTCTGCCTGTCTCTGTCTCTGCCTCTGCCTCTGCCTCTGCCTCTGTCTCTGTCTCTGTCTCTGCCTGTCTCTGTCTCTGCCTCTGCCTCTGTCTCTGTCCCTGCCTGTCTCTGTCTCTGCCTCTGCCTCTGTCTGTCTCTGCCTGTCTCTGTCTCTGCCTCTGTCTCTGTCTCTGTCCCTGCCTGTCTCTGTCTCTGCCTCTGCCTCTGTCTGTCTCTGCCTGTCTCTGTCTCTGTCTCTGTCTCTGCCTCTGCGTCTGTCTCTGCCTCTGTCTCTGTCTCCGCCTCTGTCTCTACCTCTGTCTCTGCTTCTGTCTCTGCCTGTCTCTGTCTCTGCCTCTGCCTCTGCCTCTGCCTCTGTCTCTGTCTCTGTCTCTGCCTGTCTCTGTCTCTGCCTCTGCCTCTGTCTCTGTCCCTGCCTGTCTCTGTCTCTGCCTCTGCCTCTGTCTGTCTCTGCCTGTCTCTGTCTCTGCCTCTGTCTCTGTCTCTGTCCCTGCCTGTCTCTGTCTCTGCCTCTGCCTCTGTCTGTCTCTGCCTGTCTCTGTCTCTGTCTCTGTCTCTGCCTCTGCGTCTGTCTCTGCCTCTGTCTCTGTCTCCGCCTCTGTCTCTACCTCTGTCTCTGCTTCTGTCTCTGCCTGTCTCTGTCTCTGCCTCTGCCTCTGCCTCTGCCTCTGTCTCTGTCTCTGTCTCTGCCTGTCTCTGTCTCTGCCTCTGTCTCTGTCTCTGTCCCTGCCTGTCTCTGTCTCTGCCTCTGCCTCTGTCTGTCTCTGCCTGTCTCTGTCTCTGCCTCTGCCTCTGCGTCTGTCTCTGCCTCTGTCTCTGTCTCTGCCTCTGTCTCCACCTCTGTCTCTGCTTCTGTCTCTGCCTGTCTCTGTCTCTGCCTCTGCCTCTGTCTGTCTCTGCCTCTGCGTCTGTCTCTGCCTCTGTCTGTGCCTCTGTCTCTGTCTCCGCCTCTGTCTCTACCTCTGTCTCTGCCTCTGCTTCTGTCTCTGCCTGTCTCTGTCTCTGCCTCTGTCTCTGTCTCCGCCTCTGTCTCTACCTCTGTCTCTGCCTCTGCTTCTGTCTCTGCCTGTCTCTGTCTCTGCCTCTGTCTCTGTCTCTCTCTGCCTCTGCCTCTGCGTCCGAGCGTAGCGGGCCCGCTTCGGGATACCGCGCGGGCGCGTGGCCGGCGGGCGCGCGAGTCGTGCGGTCGACCCTACGTAGTTCGGGCGCGCGCCCCCGTGTCTCGCGTGCGACGCGTCCTCCGGGGTCGCGTGCGTGCGTGCGTGCGTGCGGGCGGGCGGGCGGGCGGACGCGGGTGCGTCGCGGTCACCGTCCGTGCGCGTGCGCCGTCTCGAGCGCGTCCCACTTTGGGGGGACGGCGGGCGCGCGGGGGCGCCGCGGGCGTGTGGCCGTGCCGCGCCTTCCGCGTGGGCGTCCCCCCGCGCCGCGCGGGAGGCGCCCGTTCGTTCGCGTCTCCCGCCCGCGGTTCCGGTGCGCCGTCTCTCCGTCCTCGCGCGTCGCCGGGCGTGCGTCCGAGCCCGCGTGCCGCCTGCCCGTGGGTGCCGCGTGTACGGGGCCGCGTCCGCGCCCGCGTCCCCGAGCGTCAAGTGCAGGCCGCGCGCGCCTAGTGGAGCGTGCCCGCCCGCTCCGTGTATCGTGTGCGCGGGGGCGACGCGCGTTCCCGCGTGTTCCGCCTGCCTGCGTCTACCTCCGCGTCTCCCGAGCGTCCCGTGCGTGCGTCTGCTGTGCGCGTGCGTCTCCGCGTTTCCGCGTGCCCCGGGCGTGCGTCCGTGTCGCCGGAGGGCGCCGCCGCCGCCGCCGCCGCTGCGTGCGCGTACGTGTCCGCGCGGGTGCGCGCGTGGCCTCTCCGGTGCGCGCGCGCGCGCGCGCCCCGTCCGTCCGAGTGCGGCGCGCCCTCTTCGGGATGCCGCGCGGGGGCGCGCGGCCGGCGGGCGCGCGAGTCGCGCGGTCGGGCGTACGTACCTCGTGCCCGTGCCCCCGTCTCGCGCGCGACGCGTCTATCGCGTCGCGCGTGTGTGGCGGGGGCGCCGTGTCCTCCGAAGCGCTGCGGCGCGGCCGTCCGCCCCGTCGCGCCCCTCCCTCCGTCCGCGCGGGTGGGCGTCCCGCTTCGGGGGGGGGCGGCGGGGGTTGGCCGCGGGCGGGCTTCTGTTGGGGGGATCCACGGGCGTGTGCCCCTGAGGCGTACCTTCCCGTGTTTCGGCCGCGCCGTCCGTGCGAGTCGCCGTGCGTCCGGGCCCCCGTGCGCGTGCGCGAGCGGACCGTGTCCGTGGGTGCCGCGCGTCCGCGTTCCCGCGTGTTCTGCCTGCCCGCGCCTACCTCTGTGTCTCCCGGGCGTCCCGGGGTTGTGTCTGCTGCGCGCGCGCGCGCGCCCCCTCGCGTCCATCTCCGTGTTTCCGTGTGCTCCGTGGGCCCGTCCGTGTCTCCGGAGGGCACCCTGCGGTGCGGGCGCACGCGCGCGCGGGCGCGTTCCCGTCCTTCCGTCCGTCCGTCCTCCTCCTCCTCCTCCTCCTCCTCCTCCTCCTCCGCCCCCCACCGCCCACACCCCCGCCGCCCCCCGCCGCCCCCACCGCCTCCCCCGCCTCCAAACCTCTTCCCCGCCTGGCGGGTGGCAGCCGGCGGCCACGTCGGACTGGATCCGGATATCGCCAGCGTGGGGCCCACGGCAAGGGCGCAGGCGGGGTGGGGTTGGGGGTGCGTGGTGGGCGGTGGGGGGGGTGGCGCCAGCGGTCCTCGGCGGCGGCGGGCCTAGCGCCGCCGGCACGTGCCCCTCCGGTTTCAGTCGGGACCGCCTCCGTGACGTCGAGGAGAGCTTCTCCACCCGTCCGTCCGAGGGCGCGGGGGTTCGGCGGACCGAGGGTGCCGTCGTCCCTCGACGACCGCCTTCGAGTCGCGCGCACACACACGCTCGGAGGCGCCCCGTCTCAACTGAAAGGAGTCGGCGGAGTAGAAACCGCGGCCCTCGAGACAGCTCCCTAACGCCGGGTGCGTGCGGCGGGGTGCTTTCTACACCCTACAGAAGGAAAACGCCTGTGGCCGGAGTTCTCGACGCCCGCCTTTCGACGCACCCTCTCGTCGCCTCGCTCCGTTTCCTAAGGCTCTCGTGACTCCTCCCGTTCTATTTCAGGGAGGCGCAGCTGAAGGGCTATCCGCTCCGCCCGTCCGTGAAGTTGAGCTTTCCCCCCGAAGGTGGCCGGAAGGGGGTGGGGGGGCGCGTGAGCCAAAGGATCTTGAAAACGCGGCGGCGGCGGTACCGCTTTCGGCTCTCGCCGATCCCACGCAGAGGCGGGGGCGCGGGCAGGTCCGCGCGCAGGTGCCCGTGCGAAGGTGCAGGCGCGTGCAGGCGCGGGCGCGCGCGCGCGCGCCCTCGGGCAGGTACGTAGAGGCGGGCGCCCGCGCGTGCACACCCCTAGGCGTACGCACGGGCACGGACGCGCCCGAGGGCGCGCGCGTACCGGCGCGGGCGCGCCCGTGTGGGCGCGCCCACGCCTACGCGCGTGTACCCGCGCGGGTACGCACGGGCAGGCACGTGCGTACCGCCCGCCCGCGCACGGGCGCGTGCACGCGCCTGCGTGTCCGTATCTGCAGCCACGGGCGTGAGCGCGTGGGCGCCTACCGTCCTTCTTCTACCTAACGCCGTCACCGGGCTGGCTCGGCGTCCAGGTATGCCTGTCTCCCCCTCCCCTCCAATCCCCTCCCCCTCCCCGTCCCCCTCCCCTCCCCTCCCCGCCCCCCTCCCCTCCCCTCCCCTCCCCCTCCCCCTCCCGTCCCTCCCCCCTCCCCCGCCCCCCTCCCCCTCCCCTCCCCTCGTCTCCCCTCCCCTCCCCCTCCCCCTCCCCGTCCCTCCCCCCACCGCCTCCCCTCCCCCACCCCTCCCCCTCCCCTCCCCCTCGCCTCCCCTGCCCCCATCCCCCTCCCCTCCCCCACCCCTCCCGCCCACCCCCTCCCCCTCCCCCTCCCTCTGCCTGTCTCCTTCCTTTTCTGAAACCGGGTTTTCCTCTTCGAGAGCCGTTCCGCCCCTCGGGCGAAACCAACTCGCCGCGTACCGGAGACCGAGTGCAAAGACGGAGCCCCGGCGGCGCGGCGGCGGCGGCTCGGAGCTCGGCTGCCGACCGAGGTCGTCGGCGGTTCGGATCCGCCGGCTCCTCCTTGGGAAGCCCGTGGGGCGGCTCGACTCTCTCCCCTAGGGCCGCTCCGAGTCCCGAGCCGCTCGACGGCACGCGACGGCAGCGGCGCCGCAGTCAGTTCTCTATCTAAACGGAAACGACGACGATGACGAACGTCAGTCTTCACCGCCACGCCCTACTCCCCACCCGAGCACCGTTCCAACTCGGGTGTTTCTCTCCCTGTGGCGGGGGTCCCCCCCGACTGAGAAAAAATAAACCGCCCCCCGAGGACGGCCCGCGTTCGGAGCCTCTTGGTAGTAGCGCGCCTTCACGGGACGACGGCACGCGCGCCCGTCACCCGCTTCCCGGAAAGCTCCCCCCGCAGAGAGTCGCGAACTCGGGCGAAGACGGAGGAGTCCGCGTACCCGTCGCCCAAGGTTCAGCCATCGTCCGATTGGAAACCGGTGCCTTCCCGGTCCCGCCTCCCCGTCGATCGACGCCTCCCGGGGGTGGGATGGCTTCCAGCCGAACCAGCCTACCGTACCCTTCCCCTCCTACGTACCTCGGGAGGTCGGCTCGGACAGGGAGGGGCCCGTCAGATGTCCAGTCCGCCGTGAGCTTTCCACGACGACGGTCGGCCGGTCGGCCGGTCGGTCGGTCGGTCGTCCCGGAACACCCCGGTCGGGTCCGCGCGCGCGCGGCACGGGCTTCACACACCTCGCTCCTCTGGCTTCCCGGGAGACGCTCGCGGCACGGCGACGCGTGCAACGCGGGAACGGCGACGCTGCCCTCGGCCTTACCGTCCCCCCCCTCCAGCCGAATACGGCCCCGGCCCTCACCGCGGGCCGAGTTGGGGGGCTGGGGGTCGGGCCGGGGGGGGGGATCGGCGGCGGCGGCCCTCGTCGGCAGGCGGCGCTAGCGCCGCCGGCGTGCGGCCTTACGGTTCCCGTTGCGATTCCCCTCGTGGGCGCGGAGAAAAGCCTCTCCATCCGGCCAAGGGGGCGCCCGTTCGGCGGACCGAGGGCGACGACGGGGGGCTGCCCGTCCGCCTGAGCGCGCGCCCGCTCCCGCAGGCACAGGCGCGCGCGGGCGCAGGCACAGGCGCACACGCTCAGACACGCGCTCACGCGCAGACGCGCACTCAAACCCATACAGACACGCACAGACGCACACACAGACGCACGCACAGACCCGCGCTCACGTGCGCAGGCGCCCCCACAGACGCAGGCGGGCACGCACACGGGCACGCCCGCAGACGCGCACGCGCACGCACGCAGTCACGCGCGCACACGCAGGCACACACGCCCGGACACGCGCGCACACGCCCCCGCAAAGACGCGCCCCCGCACAGACGCGCGCGCGCGCGAACGGACGCACGCACGCGCGCAGGCACGCGCGCACACGCACCAGGCCACCCGGAACGTTTGCCAACTCCCCGCCCACCTCAGCACCCCACCCCCCGGGCCCGAGGCGCGTGGTCCCCCACCGCCCCCACCCTCCGAGCCCCCCACCGCCCCGCTCTCGGCCTCCCACCCCCCAACCCCCCTCCGGCACTCCACCCCCCACCCCCACGACTCACGCACACACGCCCGCCCGCCCGCCCGCCCGCATTCGGGAGCCGCCGGAGATCTCTCGATGCTCGAGACGCCGACTCACCCCTCTCCCTCCCCCCCCCCGCCCCGGAGACGCCACCTTCCCGAGTCCGCCCGCGAGCCCGGAGAGCACTCGCTCGGGCCGAGCCGCCCGAGGGCCTCTGGGCGGGCGTTCGCGGCTGGCCCGCCGCGCCTCCGCTGGACCTCACTAAGTCCGGCCTCGCTCCCGAGAGCCTCGAGGGCCTCCCTCGGTGAGATGTCTCCCCAGTCGGACCGGGGGGCCCAGAGCCGGTCCGTACCGGCTCTGGGAAGGCGTTCCCGGCCTCCCCCCCGCCCCCCGTTTGCCCGCCCGCGTCGCGGGAGGATGGAAAGCGATGAGGAAGAACGCTCTCGGTGGCGGCCGTGGTTTTCTTTTGCGACGCGGATGCCGGCAAACGCACGGCTCCCTCCCTCCCTCCCTCCCTCCCTCCCTCCCGACGCAATTTGCCCGTTCAACCCGCCTCACGCGTACCGTTGGCTCGGCGACAGGGACGACGGCGGAAAACGTCTCCCGGTCTGCCTGCTGCGCCACGCGGGCACTCAAAGAACGAGGAGGAAAACTTCGGGGACTGGCGGTCTCATCCCGTCCCGTTTGTCGCGTCCGTCCAAAGGATACGGATCGGAGAACACCTGCCCGTCCGACGCTTGGGACGTGCTCTCTTCTCCCTCCCGCCCCCGGTGGACGCTCATCCCCTCGGGCGCCCCCCCCCCCGTTCGGCCCTTTCGGGGGCGAGCGCGCGCGCGCGCCCCATGACGCTCCCGAGAGGTTTCCCCGGCGGCCCGGGGGAGTCTGTCCCCTCTGCCACCCTCGAGCCCCGGCCGGGGCCCAGGTGGACCCGGTTCCACCCCCCCGCCGCCCTTCGCTCCGGTCGTCGGCCGTCACCCGGCGGCCGCTTCGATACCGTCCCCCTCCGGAGCTCTGCGGCGCCGACGGGATGGGAAGCGGTCCCGGCGGGCGCGCGCTGGCCACGGCGGCCCGGGGCCTTCGCTCCGTCTCCTCGAGCCCGGCCTGGCTCCCGGCGTCCTCCCGGGGTCCTCCCGGGGTCCTCCCTCCCTCCCTCCCTCCCTCCCTCCCTCCCTCCCTCCCTCCCTCCCAGGGCCCCCCCCGAGTGGGACACGCCGGCTGGCCGGCATGGTGCTCCAGGGCTCCAGCGGGGTAGACGGGATCTTCCTGGCTGAGGGGCGAAATGGCCCGGCTGGGCCGGACCCCCTTGGATCGGAACTTTGGGAGATGGGGCCAAGGTGGTGGAATAGACTGACGCTTCCGCCTAGCTCTCTTGACGACAAAGACCCGGAAACACAAGCGAACGAGTATGTCTGCGACGAGCGGGGAGTCCTGACCGTCGAAGGCGGGCTTAGACGACGCACTGAGGGGCAGCGGCAGGAAGAGACCTTTCAGGGGCAGAGAGGGTTTACCGGCCCTGCCCCGCGGGGAGCCCTCAGGCACCATTCCCAGAGCGGCTGCTGCAGTGGGCTGGTACCGTCGTTCCACTGCTGTTCCGTCAGGGAGAAGCAGCCAGCCACACAGCCTGCTCACACCTCCGGAACCTGAGGAGGGCCCGGCCGGGCGGATCCCCTTGGCCCAACCGACCCCGCGCTGTGGCCGGCCCCACCGTCTTCCGGCCGCCCCGCGCCGAGAAACGTGTTCGGCGGCGGCGCTGGGAGGCGGGGGAGGGGGGCGGGGGGGGAGCCGGGACGGGGCCGGGCGTCCGGCCGCCCGGCGACGCGCCCTCGCCGGCCGCCGATCCGGATCCGTCCCGCTGCACTCCGCGCCGGTTGTCGGCCGCCACCTGGCGGCCGCTTTGATATCGTCTTCCCCCGGAGCTCCGGCGCCGGCGACACGCGCGGGAGGCGATGTGGCCGCGCTGGCCGAGGCGACGTTCCCGGACGCCGGCGGCGGCGTCGGCAGGATCGTCCTGGCCGAGGCGGGAAAGGGCCCGGCCGGGTGGATCCCCTTGGCCCAACCGACCCCGCGCCGTGGCCGGCCCCAACGCCTTCCGGCCGCCCCGCGCCGAGAAACGTGTTCGGCGGCGGCGCTGGGAGGCGGGGGAGGGGGGCGGGGGGGGAGCCGGGACGGGACCGGGTGTCCGGCCGCCCGGCGACGCGCCCTCGCCGGCCGCCGATCCGGATCCGTCCCGCTGTCGCCCGCGCCGGTTGTCGGCCGCCACCTGGCGGCCGCTTTGACATCGTTTTCCTCCGGAGCTCCGGCGCCGGCGACATGGGAGGCGCTGTGGCCGCGCTGGCCGAGGCGACGTCTCGGGACGCCGGCGGCGTCGGCGGGATCGTCCCGGCCACGGTGGGGCGCCGGCGCCAGAGCCACGTTCCGGAATTGGGCCCGCAGCTTCATGTGGCCGAG
Organism: Loxodonta africana; assembly: GCF_030014295.1. Classification (NCBI taxonomy): domain Eukaryota; kingdom Metazoa; phylum Chordata; class Mammalia; order Proboscidea; family Elephantidae; genus Loxodonta; species Loxodonta africana. The sequence continues at coordinate 40,024 of NW_026975458.1, read as the reverse complement.
GCGGTGGCCGTCGCCGCCGCCGCCGCCGCCGCCGCCGCCGCCGCGCTCCCGGGTGCCGTGTTTTAGACGGCGCTGGACCGAACCGGGCCGCACCGAGACGGCGCAGGCAGAAGAACGGGACAAGGCACGCCCCGGCCGTTCGCGCGCCTTCCTTCGCGCGGCCCGGTCGTCACCGGGGCCTCCGGCGTAGGTCCGGGGTGGCCCGCGGAGGGCGCCCCGGGCCCGGGCGCGGTCCCGCGTGGGGTCCGGACCGTCGGAGAATTTTTTCAAAGTCCCGCTCCGGGGGTCCCCGGGCCGAGGTTGCCGCCCCCGGCCCGCCCCGGCCCGGCCACGGACCCGCGCGGGGCCCGGACCTTCGGAGGGGCCCCGCCGCCCGAGAATTTTTTCCAAGTCCCCCCTCCGAGGGTTCCCCGACCGGCCCGCGTTGGCCGCAGCGCAGGCGGCTGGCTCTGGGCGCCCGCGCGGCCCCGGCCAGCTCCGTCACCCCGTCCCGCGGGTCGACCAGAGGATCCCGGGAGCTCCGGGGGGGGGCGGGGCGCTGGGGGCCATGGGGTCGCGCTACGGACCGATGGCCGGGCCGCAGTTCCGGGGGCTCGCCGTGGGGAGCGGGCCCCTCCCGCCGCGGGGCGTGGCTTTTCTCTCGCCCAAAACGGGCGATTTGGGCCACCAGATTGGTGCTGACACGCTCTCCTCGCTGGGTGACTCCGGCTGAGCAGATGGGAAACCTGGACGGGTCCGTAGACGCCGGTCCACCGACGGCCCACGCCCTCCCCCGCTCCTCCCCGCTTGAGCCGCCCGCCTGGGGCCCGTGCGCCGGCTCTCGCGCGTCCAGATGTCCAGCCGCGGTGCCTCCCCCCGGTCTCCAGTGCCCGAGGGCGGCGTGGCACGGGCGCCGCGGGCCCTCTGACCCGCGTGCCCCTTGTCGCAGGCACCCGCGGTGGCCGCGGTGCTCGCCAGAGTGTGCCCCGCTCCCCCCCTCCCCCAGGCCCACGTGCCTGGCGTGTCAGGCGTTCTCCGTGTGCGGGGTCCTCGCGGCCACCTTTCCGCAGCCGGGGCGGGCGAGGCAGAAAGCGGGTCCTCTCCGGGGCTGTCCTCGCCCGCCTCCTGGCAGCCCTGGCGGGGGGGTCTTCTCCTCCTCGCTTGTGCCTGGGCTGACCCGATCGATGTGGTGTTGTCGTGCTCTCCCGGGCCGGGTCCGAGCCGCGCCAAGACGAGGGACGGACATTCGTGGCGAATGGGACCGCTCTTCTCGCTCAGCGCGCGGGCCCCTCGCTCCTCCTCCCCGCCCGCCGGTGGTGCGCAGAGGGGCAGGGGCACGGAATCCGGCCCGACCTCGCTCATCTGCCCTCGTTCGCGGCCTCGCGGCCAGCGTCGGCGGTGGCGGGGTCCTGAGACCGAGCAGGACAGCCTCTGCTCGTGGCCCTGGTGTTCTGCCTCGCGTCGGGCCCTCCCCCGCCCCCCGCGGCGGGGGGGCTCTCTGGTCAGGCGCACCCGCGCGCCCCACCCAGGTGGTGCCGGTGCGCCTCGAGTGGCCCTTTGGCGGTGCCCCTGGAACGCTCCAGGCCGTCCCTCAGGTGCCTGAGGCCGGGTGGCGGTGCCGTTTCCCCGTTCCCAGCCCACCCTTCCGGTCACCGCTCACGCGTGTGGGCGTGCGCCCCTCGAGCCGAGAGAAATAAAAAACAGGAGTGCGGCCGAGAGGGAGAGAAAGGATGTGGAGGAAAAAAAAAAAAAAAAAAGAAGGGGGGTCGAGCGGGGTAAGACCTTTAGAGCACGCACGCCTCGCGGGAGGGTGCCGTGCCTGATCCCGAGAAGGCGGGGGTGAGAGAGGGGTGCGCGCGTGCGTGCCCGCCCCGGTGCCTGCCGAGACCCGCGTGAGGCAAGCGAGAGCGGAAAGAGGAGGGCCCGCGTGTTGCTTCCGCCGGTGCCGAGGGAAGTCGCCCTTGCGAGGTGGGGGCCCAGGCTGCGTAGCCGCGGCTGGGCCCCGGCGGTCCGTTGTTAGGCTCTGTCGTACCTCCTCCCCCCCGCGGGCCGCCCTAGAGCGCGGACCCCTCTACAGAGGGAGACCGGGGGGTGTGTTGGGCTTTTAGGTGCCCAGGCAAGCCTCGGGTGTGCGCGGCGCGTACCCGCGAGGCCCCGCGCGCTCGCCGGAGCCTGGCTCCGGTGAGGCGGGATGAGGCGGAGAAGCTTTAAAAGAGAAACGGAAAAAAAAAAAACGGACGACTCAAAAGGCGTGACTTTCCGAGGCCCTCGGTCGCCGCTGCGGTGCCCCACCCGTTCCCTCCTCGCCCGAGTGGAGGGTGGACGCAGCACGGAGCCGGGAGCACGCGCCGTCCCCGGGTGAGGCAGAGCCGCCGTGAGCACGAGGCGGCAGGCTCCGTTCCCGGCCGCAGAGGCCCACTGTGCCTTAACCCCCCCGCTGGTGCTTACCAATACCGCAGGCCCCCCCCGCCCATCCCCGGGGCGCCCTCGGGCGCCTGGCGGGGGCCCAACGTGGGGGGCGATGGGTGGGGACGGCCCGCCTTCG
>NW_026975458.1:10000-25000 GCF_030014295.1 Loxodonta africana | reverse complement strand
CTCTGTCTCTGTCTCTGCCTCTGCGTCTGTCTCTGCCTCTGTCTCTGTCTCCGCCTCTGTCTCTACCTCTGTCTCTGCTTCTGTCTCTGCCTGTCTCTGTCTCTGCCTCTGCCTCTGCCTCTGCCTCTGTCTCTGTCTCTGTCTCTGCCTGTCTCTGTCTCTGCCTCTGTCTCTGTCTCTGTCCCTGCCTGTCTCTGCCTCTGCCTCTGCCTCTGTCTCTGTCTCTGTCTCTGCCTGTCTCTGTCTCTGCCTCTGTCTCTGTCTCCGCCTCTGTCTCTACCTCTGTCTCTGCTTCTGTCTCTGCCTGTCTCTGTCTCTGCCTCTGCCTCTGCCTCTGCCTCTGTCTCTGTCTCTGTCTCTGCCTGTCTCTGTCTCTGCCTCTGCCTCTGTCTCTGTCCCTGCCTGTCTCTGTCTCTGCCTCTGCCTCTGTCTGTCTCTGCCTGTCTCTGTCTCTGCCTCTGTCTCTGTCTCTGTCCCTGCCTGTCTCTGTCTCTGCCTCTGCCTCTGTCTGTCTCTGCCTGTCTCTGTCTCTGCCTCTGTCTCTGTCTCTGTCCCTGCCTGTCTCTGTCTCTGCCTCTGCCTCTGTCTGTCTCTGCCTGTCTCTGTCTCTGTCTCTGTCTCTGCCTCTGCGTCTGTCTCTGCCTCTGTCTCTGTCTCCGCCTCTGTCTCTACCTCTGTCTCTGCTTCTGTCTCTGCCTGTCTCTGTCTCTGCCTCTGCCTCTGCCTCTGCCTCTGTCTCTGTCTCTGTCCCTGCCTGCCTCTGCCTCTGCCTCTGCCTCTGTCTCTGTCTCTGTCTCTGCCTGTCTCTGTCTCTGCCTCTGTCTCTGTCTCTGTCCCTGCCTGTCTCTGCCTCTGCCTCTGCCTCTGTCTCTGTCTCTGTCTCTGCCTGTCTCTGTCTCTGCCTCTGTCTCTGTCTCCGCCTCTGTCTCTACCTCTGTCTCTGCTTCTGTCTCTGCCTGTCTCTGTCTCTGCCTCTGCCTCTGCCTCTGCCTCTGTCTCTGTCTCTGTCTCTGCCTGTCTCTGTCTCTGCCTCTGCCTCTGTCTCTGTCCCTGCCTGTCTCTGTCTCTGCCTCTGCCTCTGTCTGTCTCTGCCTGTCTCTGCCTCTGCCTCTGTCTCTGTCTCTGTCTCTGCCTGTCTCTGTCTCTGCCTCTGCCTCTGTCTCTGTCCCTGCCTGTCTCTGTCTCTGCCTCTGCCTCTGTCTGTCTCTGCCTGTCTCTGTCTCTGCCTCTGTCTCTGTCTCTGTCCCTGCCTGTCTCTGTCTCTGCCTCTGCCTCTGTCTCTGCCTGTCTCTGTCTCTGTCTCTGTCTCTGCCTCTGCGTCTGTCTCTGCCTCTGTCTCTGTCTCCGCCTCTGTCTCTACCTCTGTCTCTGCTTCTGTCTCTGCCTGTCTCTGTCTCTGCCTCTGCCTCTGCCTCTGCCTCTGTCTCTGTCTCTGTCTCTGCCTGTCTCTGTCTCTGCCTCTGCCTCTGTCTCTGTCCCTGCCTGTCTCTGTCTCTGCCTCTGCCTCTGTCTGTCTCTGCCTGTCTCTGTCTCTGCCTCTGTCTCTGTCTCTGTCCCTGCCTGTCTCTGTCTCTGCCTCTGCCTCTGTCTGTCTCTGCCTGTCTCTGTCTCTGCCTCTGTCTCTGTCTCTGTCCCTGCCTGTCTCTGTCTCTGCCTCTGCCTCTGTCTGTCTCTGCCTGTCTCTGTCTCTGTCTCTGTCTCTGCCTCTGCGTCTGTCTCTGCCTCTGTCTCTGTCTCCGCCTCTGTCTCTACCTCTGTCTCTGCTTCTGTCTCTGCCTGTCTCTGTCTCTGCCTCTGCCTCTGCCTCTGCCTCTGTCTCTGTCTCTGTCTCTGCCTGTCTCTGTCTCTGCCTCTGCCTCTGTCTCTGTCCCTGCCTGTCTCTGTCTCTGCCTCTGCCTCTGTCTGTCTCTGCCTGTCTCTGTCTCTGCCTCTGTCTCTGTCTCTGTCCCTGCCTGTCTCTGTCTCTGCCTCTGCCTCTGTCTGTCTCTGCCTGTCTCTGTCTCTGTCTCTGTCTCTGCCTCTGCGTCTGTCTCTGCCTCTGTCTCTGTCTCCGCCTCTGTCTCTACCTCTGTCTCTGCTTCTGTCTCTGCCTGTCTCTGTCTCTGCCTCTGCCTCTGCCTCTGCCTCTGTCTCTGTCTCTGTCTCTGCCTGTCTCTGTCTCTGCCTCTGCCTCTGTCTCTGTCCCTGCCTGTCTCTGTCTCTGCCTCTGTCTGTCTCTGCCTGTCTCTGTCTCTGCCTCTGTCTCTGTCTCTGTCCCTGCCTGTCTCTGTCTCTGCCTCTGCCTCTGTCTGTCTCTGCCTGTCTCTGTCTCTGTCTCTGTCTCTGCCTCTGCGTCTGTCTCTGCCTCTGTCTCTGTCTCCGCCTCTGTCTCTACCTCTGTCTCTGCTTCTGTCTCTGCCTGTCTCTGTCTCTGCCTCTGCCTCTGCCTCTGCCTCTGTCTCTGTCTCTGTCTCTGCCTGTCTCTGTCTCTGCCTCTGTCTCTGTCTCTGTCCCTGCCTGTCTCTGCCTCTGCCTCTGCCTCTGTCTCTGTCTCTGTCTCTGCCTGTCTCTGTCTCTGCCTCTGTCTCTGTCTCCGCCTCTGTCTCTACCTCTGTCTCTGCTTCTGTCTCTGCCTGTCTCTGTCTCTGCCTCTGCCTCTGCCTCTGCCTCTGCCTCTGTCTCTGTCTCTGTCTCTGCCTGTCTCTGTCTCTGCCTCTGCCTCTGTCTCTGTCCCTGCCTGTCTCTGTCTCTGCCTCTGCCTCTGTCTGTCTCTGCCTGTCTCTGTCTCTGCCTCTGTCTCTGTCTCTGTCCCTGCCTGTCTCTGTCTCTGCCTCTGCCTCTGTCTGTCTCTGCCTGTCTCTGTCTCTGTCTCTGTCTCTGCCTCTGCGTCTGTCTCTGCCTCTGTCTCTGTCTCCGCCTCTGTCTCTACCTCTGTCTCTGCTTCTGTCTCTGCCTGTCTCTGTCTCTGCCTCTGCCTCTGCCTCTGCCTCTGTCTCTGTCTCTGTCTCTGCCTGTCTCTGTCTCTGCCTCTGCCTCTGTCTCTGTCCCTGCCTGTCTCTGTCTCTGCCTCTGCCTCTGTCTGTCTCTGCCTGTCTCTGTCTCTGCCTCTGTCTCTGTCTCTGTCCCTGCCTGTCTCTGTCTCTGCCTCTGCCTCTGTCTGTCTCTGCCTGTCTCTGTCTCTGTCTCTGTCTCTGCCTCTGCGTCTGTCTCTGCCTCTGTCTCTGTCTCCGCCTCTGTCTCTGTCTCTGTCCCTGCCTGTCTCTGCCTCTGCCTCTGCCTCTGTCTCTGTCTCTGTCTCTGCCTGTCTCTGTCTCTGCCTCTGTCTCTGTCTCCGCCTCTGTCTCTACCTCTGTCTCTGCTTCTGTCTCTGCCTGTCTCTGTCTCTGCCTCTGCCTCTGCCTCTGCCTCTGCCTCTGTCTCTGTCTCTGTCTCTGCCTGTCTCTGTCTCTGCCTCTGCCTCTGTCTCTGTCCCTGCCTGTCTCTGTCTCTGCCTCTGCCTCTGTCTGTCTCTGCCTGTCTCTGTCTCTGCCTCTGTCTCTGTCTCTGTCCCTGCCTGTCTCTGTCTCTGCCTCTGCCTCTGTCTGTCTCTGCCTGTCTCTGTCTCTGTCTCTGTCTCTGCCTCTGCGTCTGTCTCTGCCTCTGTCTCTGTCTCCGCCTCTGTCTCTACCTCTGTCTCTGCTTCTGTCTCTGCCTGTCTCTGTCTCTGCCTCTGCCTCTGCCTCTGCCTCTGTCTCTGTCTCTGTCTCTGCCTGTCTCTGTCTCTGCCTCTGCCTCTGTCTCTGTCCCTGCCTGTCTCTGTCTCTGCCTCTGCCTCTGTCTGTCTCTGCCTGTCTCTGTCTCTGCCTCTGTCTCTGTCTCTGTCCCTGCCTGTCTCTGTCTCTGCCTCTGCCTCTGTCTGTCTCTGCCTGTCTCTGTCTCTGTCTCTGTCTCTGCCTCTGCGTCTGTCTCTGCCTCTGTCTCTGTCTCCGCCTCTGTCTCTACCTCTGTCTCTGCTTCTGTCTCTGCCTGTCTCTGTCTCTGCCTCTGCCTCTGCCTCTGCCTCTGTCTCTGTCTCTGTCTCTGCCTGTCTCTGTCTCTGCCTCTGTCTCTGTCTCTGTCCCTGCCTGTCTCTGCCTCTGCCTCTGCCTCTGTCTCTGTCTCTGTCTCTGCCTGTCTCTGTCTCTGCCTCTGTCTCTGTCTCCGCCTCTGTCTCTACCTCTGTCTCTGCTTCTGTCTCTGCCTGTCTCTGTCTCTGCCTCTGCCTCTGCCTCTGCCTCTGCCTCTGTCTCTGTCTCTGTCTCTGCCTGTCTCTGTCTCTGCCTCTGCCTCTGTCTCTGTCCCTGCCTGTCTCTGTCTCTGCCTCTGCCTCTGTCTGTCTCTGCCTGTCTCTGTCTCTGCCTCTGTCTCTGTCTCTGTCCCTGCCTGTCTCTGTCTCTGCCTCTGCCTCTGTCTGTCTCTGCCTGTCTCTGTCTCTGTCTCTGTCTCTGCCTCTGCGTCTGTCTCTGCCTCTGTCTCTGTCTCCGCCTCTGTCTCTACCTCTGTCTCTGCTTCTGTCTCTGCCTGTCTCTGTCTCTGCCTCTGCCTCTGCCTCTGCCTCTGTCTCTGTCTCTGTCTCTGCCTGTCTCTGTCTCTGCCTCTGCCTCTGTCTCTGTCCCTGCCTGTCTCTGTCTCTGCCTCTGCCTCTGTCTGTCTCTGCCTGTCTCTGTCTCTGCCTCTGTCTCTGTCTCTGTCCCTGCCTGTCTCTGTCTCTGCCTCTGCCTCTGTCTGTCTCTGCCTGTCTCTGTCTCTGTCTCTGTCTCTGCCTCTGCGTCTGTCTCTGCCTCTGTCTCTGTCTCCGCCTCTGTCTCTACCTCTGTCTCTGCTTCTGTCTCTGCCTGTCTCTGTCTCTGCCTCTGCCTCTGCCTCTGCCTCTGTCTCTGTCTCTGTCTCTGCCTGTCTCTGTCTCTGCCTCTGTCTCTGTCTCTGTCCCTGCCTGTCTCTGTCTCTGCCTCTGCCTCTGTCTGTCTCTGCCTGTCTCTGTCTCTGCCTCTGCCTCTGCGTCTGTCTCTGCCTCTGTCTCTGTCTCTGCCTCTGTCTCCACCTCTGTCTCTGCTTCTGTCTCTGCCTGTCTCTGTCTCTGCCTCTGCCTCTGTCTGTCTCTGCCTCTGCGTCTGTCTCTGCCTCTGTCTGTGCCTCTGTCTCTGTCTCCGCCTCTGTCTCTACCTCTGTCTCTGCCTCTGCTTCTGTCTCTGCCTGTCTCTGTCTCTGCCTCTGTCTCTGTCTCCGCCTCTGTCTCTACCTCTGTCTCTGCCTCTGCTTCTGTCTCTGCCTGTCTCTGTCTCTGCCTCTGTCTCTGTCTCTCTCTGCCTCTGCCTCTGCGTCCGAGCGTAGCGGGCCCGCTTCGGGATACCGCGCGGGCGCGTGGCCGGCGGGCGCGCGAGTCGTGCGGTCGACCCTACGTAGTTCGGGCGCGCGCCCCCGTGTCTCGCGTGCGACGCGTCCTCCGGGGTCGCGTGCGTGCGTGCGTGCGTGCGGGCGGGCGGGCGGGCGGACGCGGGTGCGTCGCGGTCACCGTCCGTGCGCGTGCGCCGTCTCGAGCGCGTCCCACTTTGGGGGGACGGCGGGCGCGCGGGGGCGCCGCGGGCGTGTGGCCGTGCCGCGCCTTCCGCGTGGGCGTCCCCCCGCGCCGCGCGGGAGGCGCCCGTTCGTTCGCGTCTCCCGCCCGCGGTTCCGGTGCGCCGTCTCTCCGTCCTCGCGCGTCGCCGGGCGTGCGTCCGAGCCCGCGTGCCGCCTGCCCGTGGGTGCCGCGTGTACGGGGCCGCGTCCGCGCCCGCGTCCCCGAGCGTCAAGTGCAGGCCGCGCGCGCCTAGTGGAGCGTGCCCGCCCGCTCCGTGTATCGTGTGCGCGGGGGCGACGCGCGTTCCCGCGTGTTCCGCCTGCCTGCGTCTACCTCCGCGTCTCCCGAGCGTCCCGTGCGTGCGTCTGCTGTGCGCGTGCGTCTCCGCGTTTCCGCGTGCCCCGGGCGTGCGTCCGTGTCGCCGGAGGGCGCCGCCGCCGCCGCCGCCGCTGCGTGCGCGTACGTGTCCGCGCGGGTGCGCGCGTGGCCTCTCCGGTGCGCGCGCGCGCGCGCGGCCCCGTCCGTCCGAGTGCGGCGCGCCCTCTTCGGGATGCCGCGCGGGGGCGCGCGGCCGGCGGGCGCGCGAGTCGCGCGGTCGGGCGTACGTACCTCGTGCCCGTGCCCCCGTCTCGCGCGCGACGCGTCTATCGCGTCGCGCGTGTGTGGCGGGGGCGCCGTGTCCTCCGAAGCGCTGCGGCGCGGCCGTCCGCCCCGTCGCGCCCCTCCCTCCGTCCGCGCGGGTGGGCGTCCCGCTTCGGGGGGGGGCGGCGGGGGTTGGCCGCGGGCGGGCTTCTGTTGGGGGGATCCACGGGCGTGTGCCCCTGAGGCGTACCTTCCCGTGTTTCGGCCGCGCCGTCCGTGCGAGTCGCCGTGCGTCCGGGCCCCCGTGCGCGTGCGCGAGCGGACCGTGTCCGTGGGTGCCGCGCGTCCGCGTTCCCGCGTGTTCTGCCTGCCCGCGCCTACCTCTGTGTCTCCCGGGCGTCCCGGGGTTGTGTCTGCTGCGCGCGCGCGCGCGCCCCCTCGCGTCCATCTCCGTGTTTCCGTGTGCTCCGTGGGCCCGTCCGTGTCTCCGGAGGGCACCCTGCGGTGCGGGCGCACGCGCGCGCGGGCGCGTTCCCGTCCTTCCGTCCGTCCGTCCTCCTCCTCCTCCTCCTCCTCCTCCTCCTCCTCCGCCCCCCACCGCCCACACCCCCGCCGCCCCCCGCCGCCCCCACCGCCTCCCCCGCCTCCAAACCTCTTCCCCGCCTGGCGGGTGGCAGCCGGCGGCCACGTCGGACTGGATCCGGATATCGCCAGCGTGGGGCCCACGGCAAGGGCGCAGGCGGGGTGGGGTTGGTGGTGCGTGGTGGGCGGTGGGGGGGGTGGCGCCAGCGGTCCTCGGCGGCGGCGGGCCTAGCGCCGCCGGCACGTGCCCCTCCGGTTTCAGTCGGGACCGCCTCCGTGACGTCGAGGAGAGCTTCTCCACCCGTCCGTCCGAGGGCGCGGGGGTTCGGCGGACCGAGGGTGCCGTCGTCCCTCGACGACCGCCTTCGAGTCGCGCGCACACACACGCTCGGAGGCGCCCCGTCTCAACTGAAAGGAGTCGGCGGAGTAGAAACCGCGGCCCTCGAGACAGCTCCCTAACGCCGGGTGCGTGCGGCGGGGTGCTTTCTACACCCTACAGAAGGAAAACGCCTGTGGCCGGAGTTCTCGACGCCCGCCTTTCGACGCACCCTCTCGTCGCCTCGCTCCGTTTCCTAAGGCTCTCGTGACTCCTCCCGTTCTATTTCAGGGAGGCGCAGCTGAAGGGCTATCCGCTCCGCCCGTCCGTGAAGTTGAGCTTTCCCCCCGAAGGTGGCCGGAAGGGGGTGGGGGGGCGCGTGAGCCAAAGGATCTTGAAAACGCGGCGGCGGCGGTACCGCTTTCGGCTCTCGCCGATCCCACGCAGAGGCGGGGGCGCGGGCAGGTCCGCGCGCAGGTGCCCGTGCGAAGGTGCAGGCGCGTGCAGGCGCGGGCGCGCGCGCGCGCGCCCTCGGGCAGGTACGTAGAGGCGGGCGCCCGCGCGTGCACACCCCTAGGCGTACGCACGGGCACGGACGCGCCCGAGGGCGCGCGCGTACCGGCGCGGGCGCGCCCGTGTGGGCGCGCCCACGCCTACGCGCGTGTACCCGCGCGGGTACGCACGGGCAGGCACGTGCGTACCGCCCGCCCGCGCACGGGCGCGTGCACGCGCCTGCGTGTCCGTATCTGCAGCCACGGGCGTGAGCGCGTGGGCGCCTACCGTCCTTCTTCTACCTAACGCCGTCACCGGGCTGGCTCGGCGTCCAGGTATGCCTGTCTCCCCCTCCCCTCCAATCCCCTCCCCCTCCCCGTCCCCCTCCCCTCCCCTCCCCGCCCCCCTCCCCTCCCCTCCCCTCCCCCTCCCCCTCCCGTCCCTCCCCCCTCCCCCGCCCCCCTCCCCCTCCCCTCCCCTCGTCTCCCCTCCCCTCCCCCTCCCCCTCCCCGTCCCTCCCCCCACCGCCTCCCCTCCCCCACCCCTCCCCCTCCCCTCCCCCTCGCCTCCCCTGCCCCCATCCCCCTCCCCTCCCCCACCCCTCCCGCCCACCCCCTCCCCCTCCCCCTCCCTCTGCCTGTCTCCTTCCTTTTCTGAAACCGGGTTTTCCTCTTCGAGAGCCGTTCCGCCCCTCGGGCGAAACCAACTCGCCGCGTACCGGAGACCGAGTGCAAAGACGGAGCCCCGGCGGCGCGGCGGCGGCGGCTCGGAGCTCGGCTGCCGACCGAGGTCGTCGGCGGTTCGGATCCGCCGGCTCCTCCTTGGGAAGCCCGTGGGGCGGCTCGACTCTCTCCCCTAGGGCCGCTCCGAGTCCCGAGCCGCTCGACGGCACGCGACGGCAGCGGCGCCGCAGTCAGTTCTCTATCTAAACGGAAACGACGACGATGACGAACGTCAGTCTTCACCGCCACGCCCTACTCCCCACCCGAGCACCGTTCCAACTCGGGTGTTTCTCTCCCTGTGGCGGGGGTCCCCCCCGACTGAGAAAAAATAAACCGCCCCCCGAGGACGGCCCGCGTTCGGAGCCTCTTGGTAGTAGCGCGCCTTCACGGGACGACGGCACGCGCGCCCGTCACCCGCTTCCCGGAAAGCTCCCCCCGCAGAGAGTCGCGAACTCGGGCGAAGACGGAGGAGTCCGCGTACCCGTCGCCCAAGGTTCAGCCATCGTCCGATTGGAAACCGGTGCCTTCCCGGTCCCGCCTCCCCGTCGATCGACGCCTCCCGGGGGTGGGATGGCTTCCAGCCGAACCAGCCTACCGTACCCTTCCCCTCCTACGTACCTCGGGAGGTCGGCTCGGACAGGGAGGGGCCCGTCAGATGTCCAGTCCGCCGTGAGCTTTCCACGACGACGGTCGGCCGGTCGGCCGGTCGGTCGGTCGGTCGTCCCGGAACACCCCGGTCGGGTCCGCGCGCGCGCGGCACGGGCTTCACACACCTCGCTCCTCTGGCTTCCCGGGAGACGCTCGCGGCACGGCGACGCGTGCAACGCGGGAACGGCGACGCTGCCCTCGGCCTTACCGTCCCCCCCCTCCAGCCGAATACGGCCCCGGCCCTCACCGCGGGCCGAGTTGGGGGGCTGGGGGTCGGGCCGGGGGGGGGGATCGGCGGCGGCGGCCCTCGTCGGCAGGCGGCGCTAGCGCCGCCGGCGTGCGGCCTTACGGTTCCCGTTGCGATTCCCCTCGTGGGCGCGGAGAAAAGCCTCTCCATCCGGCCAAGGGGGCGCCCGTTCGGCGGACCGAGGGCGACGACGGGGGGCTGCCCGTCCGCCTGAGCGCGCGCCCGCTCCCGCAGGCACAGGCGCGCGCGGGCGCAGGCACAGGCGCACACGCTCAGACACGCGCTCACGCGCAGACGCGCACTCAAACCCATACAGACACGCACAGACGCACACACAGACGCACGCACAGACCCGCGCTCACGTGCGCAGGCGCCCCCACAGACGCAGGCGGGCACGCACACGGGCACGCCCGCAGACGCGCACGCGCACGCACGCAGTCACGCGCGCACACGCAGGCACACACGCCCGGACACGCGCGCACACGCCCCCGCAAAGACGCGCCCCCGCACAGACGCGCGCGCGCGCGAACGGACGCACGCACGCGCGCAGGCACGCGCGCACACGCACCAGGCCACCCGGAACGTTTGCCAACTCCCCGCCCACCTCAGCACCCCACCCCCCGGGCCCGAGGCGCGTGGTCCCCCACCGCCCCCACCCTCCGAGCCCCCCACCGCCCCGCTCTCGGCCTCCCACCCCCCAACCCCCCTCCGGCACTCCACCCCCCACCCCCACGACTCACGCACACACGCCCGCCCGCCCGCCCGCCCGCATTCGGGAGCCGCCGGAGATCTCTCGATGCTCGAGACGCCGACTCACCCCTCTCCCTCCCCCCCCCCGCCCCGGAGACGCCACCTTCCCGAGTCCGCCCGCGAGCCCGGAGAGCACTCGCTCGGGCCGAGCCGCCCGAGGGCCTCTGGGCGGGCGTTCGCGGCTGGCCCGCCGCGCCTCCGCTGGACCTCACTAAGTCCGGCCTCGCTCCCGAGAGCCTCGAGGGCCTCCCTCGGTGAGATGTCTCCCCAGTCGGACCGGGGGGCCCAGAGCCGGTCCGTACCGGCTCTGGGAAGGCGTTCCCGGCCTCCCCCCCGCCCCCCGTTTGCCCGCCCGCGTCGCGGGAGGATGGAAAGCGATGAGGAAGAACGCTCTCGGTGGCGGCCGTGGTTTTCTTTTGCGACGCGGATGCCGGCAAACGCACGGCTCCCTCCCTCCCTCCCTCCCTCCCTCCCTCCCGACGCAATTTGCCCGTTCAACCCGCCTCACGCGTACCGTTGGCTCGGCGACAGGGACGACGGCGGAAAACGTCTCCCGGTCTGCCTGCTGCGCCACGCGGGCACTCAAAGAACGAGGAGGAAAACTTCGGGGACTGGCGGTCTCATCCCGTCCCGTTTGTCGCGTCCGTCCAAAGGATACGGATCGGAGAACACCTGCCCGTCCGACGCTTGGGACGTGCTCTCTTCTCCCTCCCGCCCCCGGTGGACGCTCATCCCCTCGGGCGCCCCCCCCCCCGTTCGGCCCTTTCGGGGGCGAGCGCGCGCGCGCGCCCCATGACGCTCCCGAGAGGTTTCCCCGGCGGCCCGGGGGAGTCTGTCCCCTCTGCCACCCTCGAGCCCCGGCCGGGGCCCAGGTGGACCCGGTTCCACCCCCCCGCCGCCCTTCGCTCCGGTCGTCGGCCGTCACCCGGCGGCCGCTTCGATACCGTCCCCCTCCGGAGCTCTGCGGCGCCGACGGGATGGGAAGCGGTCCCGGCGGGCGCGCGCTGGCCACGGCGGCCCGGGGCCTTCGCTCCGTCTCCTCGAGCCCGGCCTGGCTCCCGGCGTCCTCCCGGGGTCCTCCCGGGGTCCTCCCTCCCTCCCTCCCTCCCTCCCTCCCTCCCTCCCTCCCTCCCTCCCAGGGCCCCCCCCGAGTGGGACACGCCGGCTGGCCGGCATGGTGCTCCAGGGCTCCAGCGGGGTAGACGGGATCTTCCTGGCTGAGGGGCGAAATGGCCCGGCTGGGCCGGACCCCCTTGGATCGGAACTTTGGGAGATGGGGCCAAGGTGGTGGAATAGACTGACGCTTCCGCCTAGCTCTCTTGACGACAAAGACCCGGAAACACAAGCGAACGAGTATGTCTGCGACGAGCGGGGAGTCCTGACCGTCGAAGGCGGGCTTAGACGACGCACTGAGGGGCAGCGGCAGGAAGAGACCTTTCAGGGGCAGAGAGGGTTTACCGGCCCTGCCCCGCGGGGAGCCCTCAGGCACCATTCCCAGAGCGGCTGCTGCAGTGGGCTGGTACCGTCGTTCCACTGCTGTTCCGTCAGGGAGAAGCAGCCAGCCACACAGCCTGCTCACACCTCCGGAACCTGAGGAGGGCCCGGCCGGGCGGATCCCCTTGGCCCAACCGACCCCGCGCTGTGGCCGGCCCCACCGTCTTCCGGCCGCCCCGCGCCGAGAAACGTGTTCGGCGGCGGCGCTGGGAGGCGGGGGAGGGGGGCGGGGGGGGAGCCGGGACGGGGCCGGGCGTCCGGCCGCCCGGCGACGCGCCCTCGCCGGCCGCCGATCCGGATCCGTCCCGCTGCACTCCGCGCCGGTTGTCGGCCGCCACCTGGCGGCCGCTTTGATATCGTCTTCCCCCGGAGCTCCGGCGCCGGCGACACGCGCGGGAGGCGATGTGGCCGCGCTGGCCGAGGCGACGTTCCCGGACGCCGGCGGCGGCGTCGGCAGGATCGTCCTGGCCGAGGCGGGAAAGGGCCCGGCCGGGTGGATCCCCTTGGCCCAACCGACCCCGCGCCGTGGCCGGCCCCAACGCCTTCCGGCCGCCCCGCGCCGAGAAACGTGTTCGGCGGCGGCGCTGGGAGGCGGGGGAGGGGGGCGGGGGGGGAGCCGGGACGGGACCGGGTGTCCGGCCGCCCGGCGACGCGCCCTCGCCGGCCGCCGATCCGGATCCGTCCCGCTGTCGCCCGCGCCGGTTGTCGGCCGCCACCTGGCGGCCGCTTTGACATCGTTTTCCTCCGGAGCTCCGGCGCCGGCGACATGGGAGGCGCTGTGGCCGCGCTGGCCGAGGCGACGTCTCGGGACGCCGGCGGCGTCGGCGGGATCGTCCCGGCCACGGTGGGGCGCCGGCGCCAGAGCCACGTTCCGGAATTGGGCCCGCAGCTTCATGTGGCCGAGGCGGTGGCCGTCGCCGCCGCCGCCGCCGCCGCCGCCGCCGCCGCGCTCCCGGGTGCCGTGTTTTAGACGGCGCTGGACCGAACCGGGCCGCACCGAGACGGCGCAGGCAGAAGAACGGGACAAGGCACGCCCCGGCCGTTCGCGCGCCTTCCTTCGCGCGGCCCGGTCGTCACCGGGGCCTCCGGCGTAGGTCCGGGGTGGCCCGCGGAGGGCGCCCCGGGCCCGGGCGCGGTCCCGCGTGGGGTCCGGACCGTCGGAGAATTTTTTCAAAGTCCCGCTCCGGGGGTCCCCGGGCCGAGGTTGCCGCCCCCGGCCCGCCCCGGCCCGGCCACGGACCCGCGCGGGGCCCGGACCTTCGGAGGGGCCCCGCCGCCCGAGAATTTTTTCCAAGTCCCCCCTCCGAGGGTTCCCCGACCGGCCCGCGTTGGCCGCAGCGCAGGCGGCTGGCTCTGGGCGCCCGCGCGGCCCCGGCCAGCTCCGTCACCCCGTCCCGCGGGTCGACCAGAGGATCCCGGGAGCTCCGGGGGGGGGCGGGGCGCTGGGGGCCATGGGGTCGCGCTACGGACCGATGGCCGGGCCGCAGTTCCGGGGGCTCGCCGTGGGGAGCGGGCCCCTCCCGCCGCGGGGCGTGGCTTTTCTCTCGCCCAAAACGGGCGATTTGGGCCACCAGATTGGTGCTGACACGCTCTCCTCGCTGGGTGACTCCGGCTGAGCAGATGGGAAACCTGGACGGGTCCGTAGACGCCGGTCCACCGACGGCCCACGCCCTCCCCCGCTCCTCCCCGCTTGAGCCGCCCGCCTGGGGCCCGTGCGCCGGCTCTCGCGCGTCCAGATGTCCAGCCGCGGTGCCTCCCCCCGGTCTCCAGTGCCCGAGGGCGGCGTGGCACGGGCGCCGCGGGCCCTCTGACCCGCGTGCCCCTTGTCGCAGGCACCCGCGGTGGCCGCGGTGCTCGCCAGAGTGTGCCCCGCTCCCCCCCTCCCCCAGGCCCACGTGCCTGGCGTGTCAGGCGTTCTCCGTGTGCGGGGTCCTCGCGGCCACCTTTCCGCAGCCGGGGCGGGCGAGGCAGAAAGCGGGTCCTCTCCGGGGCTGTCCTCGCCCGCCTCCTGGCAGCCCTGGCGGGGGGGTCTTCTCCTCCTCGCTTGTGCCTGGGCTGACCCGATCGATGTGGTGTTGTCGTGCTCTCCCGGGCCGGGTCCGAGCCGCGCCAAGACGAGGGACGGACATTCGTGGCGAATGGGACCGCTCTTCTCGCTCAGCGCGCGGGCCCCTCGCTCCTCCTCCCCGCCCGCCGGTGGTGCGCAGAGGGGCAGGGGCACGGAATCCGGCCCGACCTCGCTCATCTGCCCTCGTTCGCGGCCTCGCGGCCAGCGTCGGCGGTGGCGGGGTCCTGAGACCGAGCAGGACAGCCTCTGCTCGTGGCCCTGGTGTTCTGCCTCGCGTCGGGCCCTCCCCCGCCCCCCGCGGCGGGGGGGCTCTCTGGTCAGGCGCACCCGCGCGCCCCACCCAGGTGGTGCCGGTGCGCCTCGAGTGGCCCTTTGGCGGTGCCCCTGGAACGCTCCAGGCCGTCCCTCAGGTGCCTGAGGCCGGGTGGCGGTGCCGTTTCCCCGTTCCCAGCCCACCCTTCCGGTCACCGCTCACGCGTGTGGGCGTGCGCCCCTCGAGCCGAGAGAAATAAAAAACAGGAGTGCGGCCGAGAGGGAGAGAAAGGATGTGGAGGAAAAAAAAAAAAAAAAAAGAAGGGGGGTCGAGCGGGGTAAGACCTTTAGAGCACGCACGCCTCGCGGGAGGGTGCCGTGCCTGATCCCGAGAAGGCGGGGGTGAGAGAGGGGTGCGCGCGTGCGTGCCCGCCCCGGTGCCTGCCGAGACCCGCGTGAGGCAAGCGAGAGCGGAAAGAGGAGGGCCCGCGTGTTGCTTCCGCCGGTGCCGAGGGAAGTCGCCCTTGCGAGGTGGGGGCCCAGGCTGCGTAGCCGCGGCTGGGCCCCGGCGGTCCGTTGTTAGGCTCTGTCGTACCTCCTCCCCCCCGCGGGCCGCCCTAGAGCGCGGACCCCTCTACAGAGGGAGACCGGGGGGTGTGTTGGGCTTTTAGGTGCCCAGGCAAGCCTCGGGTGTGCGCGGCGCGTACCCGCGAGGCCCCGCGCGCTCGCCGGAGCCTGGCTCCGGTGAGGCGGGATGAGGCGGAGAAGCTTTAAAAGAGAAACGGAAAAAAAAAAAACGGACGACTCAAAAGGCGTGACTTTCCGAGGCCCTCGGTCGCCGCTGCGGTGCCCCACCCGTTCCCTCCTCGCCCGAGTGGAGGGTGGACGCAGCACGGAGCCGGGAGCACGCGCCGTCCCCGGGTGAGGCAGAGCCGCCGTGAGCACGAGGCGGCAGGCTCCGTTCCCGGCCGCAGAGGCCCACTGTGCCTTAACCCCCCCGCTGGTGCTTACCAATACCGCAGGCCCCCCCCGCCCATCCCCGGGGCGCCCTCGGGCGCCTGGCGGGGGCCCAACGTGGGGGGCGATGGGTGGGGACGGCCCGCCTTCGGTGAAGAAAGTCTTCTCTAGTCATCTCCGAGGGTGCCTTGGGGGTGCCGGATCCCCCAGCCGCTGCCCCTCGCCTTGCGCGCAAGCCACCGGCCGTGGCTCGCAGGCAGAGCCCCCTCTCCTTCCCGCCCGGTGTGGAGGGAGAGGTCCGCCGGCCCCGCGGTGGGGCCGCGCGCCGCCCTTCGC
>NW_026975457.1:0-54336 GCF_030014295.1 Loxodonta africana | reverse complement strand
CTTAAGTTTAGTGTTACGGGTCGGGTTAGGGTCACGGTTTGTGTTAGGCTTTGTGGTTGGGGTGAGGGTTAGGTTGAGGGTTAGGGTTGGGTAAGTATAGGATTACGGTTATGGTAAGGTGTTAGGGGTTAGAGTTTTACTTTAGGGTGAGTGTTTGGGCGAGGGTCCCAGTTAGTCATTGTGGTTCTGGTCATGCTTAATTTTGGTTTATGGTTAGGGTTAGGTTTATGATCAGGTTTAGGGTTAGTGTTAGAGTTAGGGTTCAGGTTTGCGTTAGGCTTTGGTGTTAGGGGTTAGACTTTGGGTTAGAGTTACCGTTACGGCTTAGGGTTTCTCTTCAGTGTTAGGGTTAGGGTTAGGGAGAGCATTAGGGTTAGGGTTGGGGGATATGGTTAGGGGTTAGGGTGAGGGTTATGGTTAGTTTTACAGTTAAGGTGAGGGTTTAGAGTAAGTGTTATGTTTAGGCTTGGAGTTAGCGTTATGTTTAGGCTTAGGGTTAGGTGTAGCGTAAGTTTTCGGTTTAGGTTCAGGTTTCGAATTAAAATTAGTGTTCTATTTAAGATCAAGGTTAGAGTTAGGGTTAGTGTTCGGATTAGGTGTACGGTTAGGATTAGGATTAGGTCTAGACTTCGGTTCAGGGATAATGGAAGGCTTAGTTTTAGGGTTACAGGTGGAGTAGCGTTATGGTTAGAGTTTGGTTTAAGGTTAGGGTTTGGGTTAGGTTTAGGTTTAAGGTTAAGGTTAGGGTTAGGGTTGGATGAAGTTTAGGATGGCGTGAGGGTTATTCTTAGGGTTAGGGCTGGAGTTTGATTTTGTGTTCAGGTTAGTGTTAAGGTTAGGTTTAAAGTTCGGGTTAGGGTTAGGAGTTATCTTTAGGGTTAGTGTTAGGTTTAGGTTCAGGGTTAGAGTTACATTTAGGTTCAGGGTGAGGGTTAAGGTAAGGGTTAGGATTACGGTGAGGATTCTACTTAGTGTTAGAGGTTAGGTTTATGGTTAGGATAGGCTTAAGTTTAGGGTTAATGTTCGGGTTAGTGTTAGATTAGGGTTACTGTTCGTGTTTGGGTTAGGGTTAGGGATAAGTTTCGGAATAGTGTTAGGTTTAGGGTTGGGGATACGGTTCGGGTTTAGGGTGAGGGTTAGCATTAGGTTTAGAGTTAAGGTGAGGGTTTAGGGTAAGTGTTATGGTTAGGGTTAGAGTTAGAGTCAGGGTTAGTGTGAATTTTCAGTTAACAGTGAGGGTTAGGGTAAGGGTTAGGGTTAAGGTTAGAGTTAGGATTAAGATTAGTGTTAGGGTTAGGTTTAGGGTCAGGGTTAGGTTAGGGGTAAGGTTAGGGTTAAGGCTATGTTTACGGTCAGGGGTAGGGCTAGGTTAGGGTTAGGGTTCTGTTTCGAGTTAGAGTTAGTGCTAGGGTTTAGGGTTAGGTTTAGGGTCAGCTTTAGAGTTATGGTTAGGGTTAGGGTTAGGGTTAGGGTAGAGTTAAGGTTAGGGTTAACTTTAAAGATAAGTAAGGGTTACGTTCAGGTCATTGTTAGGGTTATTATTAGAGATAGGGTTAGGTTTAGGGAAAGGTTTAGGGTTCGTGTGAGAGTTAGTGTTAGGTTTACAGTTAAGCTGATGTTTTACGGTGTTAACGGTTAGGGTCAGGGTTAGAGTTAGGGTTAGGGTTAGGTTTAGGTGTAGGGCTAGAGTGAGGGGATAGTTTAGGGTTAGGTTTAGAGTGAAGGTTAAGTTAACATTAGTGTTAGGGTAAATATTAGAGTTAGGTGTTTGTCTTAAGGTTAGGATCAGGTTAGGGTTAGGTATAGGGTTAATGTTAGGGTTAGGTTTTGGTTTTTGTGTTAAGGTTAGGGTCCAGTTTAGGGTATCTTTAGGGTTAGGGTTTGGTTTAGGGTTGTGGTTAGGGTGAAGTTGAAGTTAAGGGTGAGGGTTGAGCTTAGCCTTAGCCTTAGGGGTTAGGGTTAGGTTTAAGGTTCGGATTAGGTTTAGGGTTAAGATCACTTTTAGGGTTCGGGTAAGTGTTAGGGTTAAGTGTTGGTTAGGTTTAGGGCTATGTTAAGGTCAGAGACAAGATTCGGTTAAGGGTAGGTTTAGGTTTAGATGTTAGTGTGAGGGTTAGTGTTAGGTTTCCATTTAAGCTGAGCGTGTAGGGTAAGTTTTAGGGTTAGAGATAGAGTTAGGGTCAGGGTTAGGTTTCAGTTTAGAGTTAGGGTTAGGTTCATGCTTAGGATTAGGGTTAGGGCCAGAGTTGGGGATATTTCGTATTATGTTTAGTTTTAGGGTTAGGATGAAGTTTATGTTAAGTGTGAGGGTTAGAGTTAGGGTTAGGTTTAGGTTTAGGGCTAGAGTGAAGGGATAGTTTAGGGTTACATTTGGTTTAGAGTTAGGCTTAGGTTTAGGGTGAAGGTTAAGATTAAGGTTAGGGTAAATATTAGAGTTAGGTGTTTGGGTTAAGGTTAGGATCTGGTTAGGGTTAGGATTAGGGTTAGTGTTAGGGTTAGTGTTAGGTTTTGCTGTTTAGATTAATTTAGGGTCAGGTTTAGGGTTAGCTTTAGGGTTAGGGTTCGGATTAGGGTTAGGGTTAGGGTGAAGTTTAAGTCGAGTGAGGGTTGAGCTTAGCCTTAACGTTAGGGTTTAGGGTTAAGGTTAGGATGAGGTTTAGGGTTAAGATTAGTTTTAGGGTTAGGGTAAGTTTTAGGGTTAAGTCATGGTTAGGTTTAGATCTAGTTTAAGGTTAGAGATAAGGTTAGCTTAAGGGTAGGGTTTAGGTTTAGATGTTATTGTGAGTGTTAGTGTTAGGTTTCCATTTAAGCTGAGTGTGTAGGGTAAGTTTTAAGGTTAGGATTAGGGTTAGAGATAGAGTTAGGGTCGGGGTTCGGTTTAAGTTTAGAGTTAGGGTGAGGCTTATGGTTAGGATTAGGGTTAGGGTCAGAGTTGGGGGAGATTTCGTATTATATTTACTTGTAGGGTTAGGGTTGGAGTGAAGTTTATGTTAAGTGTGAGGGTTAGGGTTAGTTTTAGGGGTTGGGTTCAGGTTAGGGTCAGGGTTAGGGTTTGGGTTAGGTTTAGGTTTAGGGTTAGAGTTAGGTTTAGGGTTAGCTTTAGTTTTGGTTAGGGTTAGGATTTGAATGAAGTTAGGGTAGGTTTAGGGTTATGGATATTGTGAAATTTTGGTTAAAGTTGAGGATTCGGTTTAGGGTTAGGGTCAGAGTTATTGTCAGGGTTAGGTTTGAGTTTATGGTAGGTTTCAAGTTAGGGTTAAGGTTAGGTTAGGGTTACGGTCAGGGTTAAGATTAGGATTAGGTTTAGGGTGAGGGTTAAGATCAGAATTATTGTAAGGGTTAGTTTTAGTTTCACAGGTGCGCCAAGGTTAAGGTTATGGTTTGGTATATGGGTAGGGATAGCTTTAGAGTTAGGGTGAGCTTTAGGTTAGGGATAGGGTGGAGTTTAAGATCGGGTGAGGGTTAGTGTTAGGGTTATGGCTAAGGTTTGGTTTAGCTTTCAGGTTAGTGTTAAGGTTGTGTTTCGTGTTAGGGTTAAGTTTACGGGTTCCGTTTACTTTTAGGATGAGGGTAAGATTTTAGGTTAGGCTTAAGTTTAGTGTTACGGGTCGGGTTAGGGTCACGGTTTGTGTTAGGCTTTGTGGTTGGGGTGAGGGTTAGGTTGAGGGTTAGGGTTGGGTAAGTATAGGATTACGGTTATGGTAAGGCGTTAGGGGTTAGAGTTTTACTTTAGGGTGAGTGTTTGGGCGAGGGTCCCAGTTAGTCATTGTGGTTCTGGTCATGCTTAATTTTGGTTTATGGTTAGGGTTAGGTTTATGATCAGGTTTAGGGTTAGTGTTAGAGTTAGGGTTCAGGTTTGGGTTAGGCTTTGGTGTTAGGGGTTAGACTTTGGGTTAGAGTTACCGTTACGGCTTAGGGTTTCTCTTCAGTGTTAGGGTTAGGGTTAGGGAGAGCATTAGGGTTAGGGTTGGGGGATATGGTTAGGGGTTAGGGTGAGGGTTATGGTTAGTTTTACAGTTAAGGTGAGGGTTTAGAGTAAGTGTTATGTTTAGGCTTGGAGTTAGCGTTAGGTTTAGGCTTAGGGTTAGGTGTAGCGTAAGTTTTCGGTTTAGGTTCAGGTTTCGAATTCGAATTAGTGTTCTATTTAAGATCAAGGTTAGAGTTAGGGTTAGTGTTCGGATTAGGTGTACGGTTAGGATTAGGATTAGGTCTAGACTTCG
Source organism: Loxodonta africana (assembly GCF_030014295.1). Classification (NCBI taxonomy): domain Eukaryota; kingdom Metazoa; phylum Chordata; class Mammalia; order Proboscidea; family Elephantidae; genus Loxodonta; species Loxodonta africana. Next base: position 50,116 of record NW_026975457.1, on the reverse strand, counting down.
GTTCAGGGCTAATGGAAGGCTTAGTTTTAGGGTTACAGGTGGAGTAGCGTTATGGTTAGAGTTTGGTTTAAGGTTAGGGTTTGGGTTAGGTTTAGGTTTAAGGTTAAGGTTAGGGTTAGGGTTCGATGAAGTTTAGGATGGCGTGAGGGTCATTCTTAGGGTTAGGGCTAGAGTTTGATTTTGTGTTCAGGTTAGTGTTAAGGTTAGGTTTAAAGTTCGGGTTAGGGTTAGGAGTTATCTTTAGGGTTAGTGTTAGGTTTAGGTTCAGGGTTAGAGTTACATTTAGGTTCAGGGTGAGGGTTAAGGTAAGGGTTAGGATTACGGTGAGGATTCTACTTAGTGTTAGAGGTTAGGTTTATGGTTAGGATAGGCTTAAGTTTAGGGTTAATGTTCGGGTTAGTGTTAGATTAGGGTTACTGTTCGTGTTTGGGTAAGGGTTAGGGATAAGTTTCGGGATAGTGTTAGGTTTAGGGTTGGGGATACGGTTCGGGGTTAGGGTGAGGGTTAGCATTAGGTTTAGATTTAAGGTGAGGGTTTAGGGTAAGTGTTATGTTTAGGGTTAGAGTTAGAGTCAGGGATAGTGTGAATTTTCAGTTAACAGTGAGGTTTAGGGTAAGGGTTAGGGTTAAGGTTAGAGTTAGGATTAAGATTAGTGTTAGGGTTAGGTTTAGGGTCAGGGTTAGGTTAGGGGTAAGGTTAGGGTTAAGGCTATGTTTACGGTCAGGGGTAGGGCTAGGTTAGGGTTAGGGTTCTGTTTAGAGTTTGAGTTAGTGCTAGGGTTTAGTTTTAGGTTTAGAGTCAGCTTTAGAGTTATGGTTAGGGTTAGGTTTAGGGTTAGGGTTAGGGTTAGAGTTAGGGTTAGGGTAGAGTTAAGGTTAGGGTTAACTTTAAAGATAAGTAAGGGTTTCGTTCAGGTCAGTGTTAGGGTTATTATTAGAGATAGGGTTAGGTTTAGGGAAAGGGTTAGGGTTCATGTGAGGGTTAGTGTTAGGTTTACAGTTAAGCTGATGTTTTACGGTGTTAACGGTTAGGGTCAGGGTTAGAGTTAGGGTTAGGGTTAGGTTTAGGTGTAGGGCTAGAGTGAGGGGATAGTTTAGGGTTAGGTTTAGAGTGAAGGTTAAGTTAACATTAGTGTTAGGGTAAATATTAGAGTTAGGTGTTTGTCTTAAGGTTAGGATCAGGTTAGGGTTAGGTATAGGGTTAATGTTAGGGTTAGGTTTTGGTTTTTGTGTTAAGGTTAGGGTCCAGTTTAGGGTAGCTTTAGGGTTAGGGTTTGGTTTAGGGTTGTGATTAGGGTGAAGTTGAAAAGGGTGAGGGTTGAGCTTAGCCTTAGCCTTAGGGGTTAGGGTTAGGTTTAAGGTTCGGCTTAGGTTTAGGGTTAAGATCACTTTTAGGGTTCGGGTAAGTGTTAGGGTTAAGTGTTGGTTAGGTTTAGGGCTATGTTAAGGTCAGAGACAAGATTCGGTTAAGGGTAGGTTTAGGTTTCGATGTTAGTGTGAGGGTTAGTGTTAGGTTTCCATTTAAGCTGAGCGTGTAGGGTAAGTTTTAGGGTTAGAGATAGAGTTAGGGTCAGGGTTAGGTTTCAGTTTAGAGTTAGGGTTAGGTTCATGCTTAGGATTAGGGTTAGGGCCAGAGTTGGGGGATATTTCGTATTATGTTTAGTTTTAGGGTTAGGGTGAAGTTTATGTTAAGTGTGAGGGTTAGAGTTAGGGTTAGGTTTAGGTTTAGGGCTAGAGTGAGGTTATAGTTTAGGGTTAGGTTTAGTTTTAGAGTTAGGCTTAGGTTTAGGGTGAAGGTTAAGATTAAGGTTAGGGTAAATATTAGAGTTAGGTGTTTGGGTTAAGATTAGGATCAGGTTAGGGTTAGGTTTAGGGTTAGTGTTAGGGTTAGAGTTAGGTTTTGCTGTTTAGATTAATGTTAGGGTCAAGTTTAGGGTTAGCTTTAGGTTTAGGGTTCGGTTTAGGGTTAGGGTTAGGGTGAAGTTTAAGTCGAGTGAGGGCTGAGCTTAGCCTTAACGTTAGGGTTTAGGGTTAAGGTTAGGATGAGGTTGAGGGTTAAGATTAGTTTTAGGGTTAGGGTAAGTTTTAGGGTTAAGTCATGGTTAGGTTTAGGGCTAGTTTAAGGTTAGAGATAAGGTTAGCTTAAGGGTAGGGTTTAGGTTTAGATGTTATTGTGAGGGTTAGTGTTAGGTTTCCATTTAAGCTGAGTGCGTAGGGTAAGTTTTAAGGTTAGGATTAGGGTTAGAGATAGAGTTAGGGTCGGGGTTCGGTTTAAGTTTAGAGTTAGGGTGAGGCTTATGGTTAGGATTAGGGTTAGGGTCAGAGTTGGGGGAGATTTCGTATTATGTTTAGTTGTAGGGTTAGGGATGGAGTGAAGTTTATGTTAAGTGTGAGGGTTAGGGTTAGTTTTAGGGGTTGGGTTCAGGTTAGGGTCAGGGTTAGGGTTTGGGTTAGGTTTAGGGTTAGGGTTAGGGTTAGAGTTAGGTTTAGGGTTAGCTTTAGTTTTGGTTAGGGTTAGGATTTGAATGAAGTTAGGGTAGGTTTAGGGTTATGGGTAGGGTGAAATTTTGGTTAAAGGTGAGGATTCGGTTTAGAGTTAGGGTTCGAGTTATTGTTAGGGTTAGGTTTGAGTTTATGGTAGGTTTCAAGTTAGGGTTAAGGTTAGGTTAGGGTTATGGTCAGGGTTAAGATTAGGATTAGGTTTAGGGTGAGGGTTAAGATCAGAATTATTGTAAGGGTTAGTTTTAGTTTCACAGGTGCGCCAAGGTTAAGGTTATGGTTTGGTATATGGGTAGGGATAGCTTTAGAGTTAGGGTGAGCTTTAGGTTAGGGATAGGGTGGAGTTTAAGATCGGGTGAGGGTTATGGCTAAGGTTTGGTTTAGCTTTCAGGTTAGTGTTAAGGTTGTGTTTCGTGTTAGGGTTAAGTTTACGGGTTCTGTTTACTTTTAGGATGAGGGTAAGATTTTAGGTTAGGCTTAAGTTTAGTGTTACGGTTCGGGTTAGGGTCACAGTTCGTGTTAGGCTTTGTGGTTGGGGTGAGGGTTAGGTTGAGGGTTAGGGTTGGGTAAGTATAGGATTACGGTTATGGTAAGGTGTTAGGGGTTAGAGTTTTACTTTAGGGTGAGTGTTTGGGCGAGGGTCCCAGTTAGTCATTGTGGTTCTGGTCATGCTTAGTTTTGGTTTATGGTTAGGGTTAGGTTTATGATCAGGTTTAGGGTTAGTGTTAGAGTTAGGGTTCAGGTTTGGGTTAGGCTTTGGTGTTAGGGGTTAGACTTTGGGTTAGAGTTACCGTTACGGCTTAGGGTTTCTCTTCAGTGTTAGGGTTAGGGTTATGGAGAGCATTAGGGTTAGGGTTGGGGGATATGGTTAGGGGTTAGGGTGAGGGTTATGGTTAGTTTTACAGTTAAGGTGAGGGTTTAGAGTAAGTGTTATGTTTAGGCTTGGAGTTAGCGTTAGGTTTAGGCTTAGGGTTAGGTGTAGCGTAAGTTTTCGGTTTAGGTTCAGGTTTCGAATTAGAATTAGTGTTCTATTTAAGATCAAGGTTAGAGTTAGGGTTAGTGTTCGGATTAGGTCTACGGTTAGGATTAGGATTAGGTCTAGACTTCGGTTCAGGGCTAATGGAAGGCTTAGTTTTAGGGTTACAGGTGGAGTTGCGTTATGGTTAGAGTTTGGTTTAAGGTTAGGGTTTGGGTTAGGTTTAGGTTTAAGGTTAAGGTTAGGGTTAGGGTTGGATGAAGTTTAGGATGGCGTGAGGGTTATTCTTAGGGTTAGGGCTAGAGTTTGATTTTGTGTTCAGGTTAGTGTTAAGGTTAGGTTTAAAGTTCGGGTTAGGGTTAGGAGTTATCTTTAGGGTTAGTGTTAGGTTTAGGTTCCGGGTTAGAGTTACATTTAGGTTCAGGGTGAGGGTTAAGGTAAGGGTTAGGATTACGGTGAGGATTCTACTTAGTGTTAGAGGTTAGGTTTATGGTTAGGATAGGCTTAAGTTTAGGGTTAATGTTCGGGTTAGTGTTAGATTAGGGTTACTGTTCGTGTTTGGGTTAGGGTTAGGGATAAGTTTCGGGATAGTGTTAGGTTTAGGGTTGGAGATACGGTTCGGGTTTAGGGTGAGGGTTAGCATTAGGTTTAGAGTTAAGGTGAAGGTTTAGGTTAAGTGTTATGGTTAGGGTTAGAGTTAGAGGCAGGGTTAGGGTGAATTTTCAGTTAATAGTGAGGGTTAGGGTAAGGGTTAGGGTTAAGGTTAGAGTTAGGATTAAGATTAGTGTTCGGGTTAGGTTTAGGGTCAGGGTAAGGTTAGGGGTAAGGTTAGGGTTAAGGCTATGTTTACGGTCAGGGGTAGGGCTAGGTTAGGGTTAGGGTTCGGTTTAGAGTTAGAGTTAGTGCTAGGGTTTAGGGTTAGGTTTAGGGTCAGCTTTAGAGTTATGGTTAGGGTTAGGGTTAGGGTAGAGTTAAGGTTAGGGTTAACTTTAAAGATAAGTAAGGGTTACGTTCAGGTCAGTGTTAGGGTTATTATTAGAGATAGGGTTAGGTTTAGGGAAAGGGTTAGGGTTCGTGTGAGGGTTAGTGTTAGGTTTACAGTTAAGCTGATGTTTTACGGTGTTAACGGTTAGGGTCAGGGTTAGAGTTAGGGTTAGGGTTAGGTTTAGGTGTAGGGCTAGAGTGAGGGGATAGTTTAGGGTTAGGTTTAGAGTGAAGGTTAAGTTAACATTAGTGTTAGGGTAAATATTAGAGTTAGGTGTTTGTCTTAAGGTTAGGATCAGGTTAGGGTTAGGTATAGGGTTAATGTTAGGGTTAGGTTTTGGTTTTTGTGTTAAGGTTAGGGTCCAGTTTAGGGCAGCTTTAGGGTTAGGGTTTGGTTTAGGGTTGTGGTTAGGGTGAAGTTGAAGTTAAGGGTGAGGGTTGAGCTTAGCCTTAGCCTTAGGGGTTAGGGTTAGGTTTAAGGTTCGGATTAGGTTTAGGGTTAAGATCACTTTTAGGGTTCGGGTAAGTGTTAGGGTTAAGTGTTGGTTAGGTTTAGGGCTATGTTAAGGTCAGAGACAAGATTCGGTTAAGGGTAGGTTTAGGTTTCGATGTTAGTGTGAGGGTTAGTGTTAGGTTTCCATTTAAGCTGAGCGTGTAGGGTAAGTTTTAGGGTTAGAGATAGAGTTAGGGTCAGGGTTAGGTTTCAGTTTAGAGTTAGGGTTAGGTTCATGCTTAGGATTAGGGTTAGGGCCAGAGTTGGGGGATATTTAGTATTCTGTTTAGTTTTAGGGTTAGGGTGAAGTTTATGTTAAGTGTGAGGGTTAGAGTTAGGGTTAGGTTTAGGTTTAGGGCTAGAGTGAAGGGATAGTTTAGGGTTAGGTTTAGTTTTAGAGTTAGGCTTAGGTTTAGGGTGAAGGTTAAGATTAAGGTTAGGGTAAATATTAGAGTTAGGTGTTTGGGTTAAGGTTAGGATCAGGTTAGGGTTAGGTTGAGGGTTAGTGTTAGGGTTAGTGTTAGGTTTTGCTGTTTAGATTAATGTTAGGGTCAGGTTTAGGGTTAGCTTTAGGTTTAGGGTTCGGTTTAGGGTTAGGGTTAGGGTGAAGTTTAAGTCGAGTGAGGGTTGAGCTTAGCCTTAACGTTAGGGTTTAGGGTTAAGGTTAGGATGAGGTTTAGGGTTAAGATTAGTTTTAGGGTTAGGGTAAGTTTTAGGGTTAAGTCATGGTTAGGTTTAGGGCTAGTTTAAGGTTAGAGATAAGGTTAGCTTAAGGGTAGGGTTTAGGTTTAGATGTTACTGTGAGGGTTAGTGTTAGGTTTCCATTTAAGCTGAGTGCGTAGGGTAAGTTTTAAGGTTAGGATTAGGGTTAGAGATAGAGTTAGGGTCGGGGTTCGGTTTACGTTTAGAGTTAGGGTGAGGCTTATGGTTAGGATTAGGGTTAGGGTCAGAGTTGGGGGAGATTTCGTATTATGTTTAGTTGTAGGGTTAGGGTTGGAGTGAAGTTTATGTTAAGTGTGAGGGTTAGGGTTAGTTTTAGGGGTTGGGTTCAGGTTAGGGTCAGGGTTAGGGTTTGGGTTAGGTTTAGGGTTAGGGTTAGAGTTAGGTTTAGGGTTAGCTTTAGTTTTGGTTAGGGTTAGGATTTGAATGAAGTTAGGGTAGGTTTAGGGTTATGGGTAGGGTGAAATTTTGGTTAAAGGTGAGGATTCGGTTTAGGGTTAGGGTTCGAGTTATTGTTAGGGTTAGGTTTGAGTTTATGGTAGGTTTCAAGTTAGGGTTAAGGTTAGGTTAGGGTTATGGTCAGGGTTAAGATTAGGATTAGGTTTAGGGTGAGGGTTAAGATCAGAATTATTGTAAGGGTTAGTTTTAGTTTCACAGGTGCGCCAAGGTTAAGGTTATGGTTTGGTATATGGGTAGGGATAGCTTTAGAGTTAGGGTGAGCTTTAGGTTAGGGATAGGGTGGAGTTTAAGATCGGGTGAGGGTTATGGCTAAGGTTTGGTTTAGCTTTCAGGTTAGTGTTAAGGTTGTGTTTCGTGTTAGGGTTAAGTTTACGGGTTCTGTTTACTTTTAGGATGAGGGTAAGATTTTAGGTTAGGCTTAAGTTTAGTGTTACGGTTCGGGTTAGGGTCACAGTTCGTGTTAGGCTTTGTGGTTGGGGTGAGGGTTAGGTTGAGGGTTAGGGTTGGGTAAGTATAGGATTACGGTTATGGTAAGGTGTTAGGGGTTAGAGTTTTACTTTAGGGTGAGTGTTTGGGCGAAGGTCCCAGTTAGTCATTGTGGTTCTGGTCATGCTTAGTTTTGGTTTATGGTTAGGGTTAGGTTTATGATCAGGTTTAGGGTTAGTGTTAGAGTTAGGGTTCAGGTTTGGGTTAGGCTTTGGTGTTAGGGGTTAGACTTTGGGTTAGAGTTACCGTTACGGCTTAGGGTTTCTCTTCAGTGTTAGGGTTAGGGTTAGGGAGAGCATTAGGGTTAGGGTTGGGGGATATGGTTAGGGGTTAGGGTGAGGATTATGGTTAGTTTTACAGTTAAGGTGAGGGTTTAGAGTAAATGTTATGTTTAGGCTTGGAGTTAGCGTTAGGTTTAGGCTTAGGGTTAGGTGTAGCGTAAGTTTTCGGTTTAGGTTCAGGTTTCGAATAAGAATTAGTGTTCTATTTAAGATCAAGGTTAGAGTTAGGGTTAGTGTTCGGATTAGGTGTACGGTTAGGATTAGGATTAGGTCTAGACTTCGGTTCAGGGCTAACGGAAGGCTTAGTTTTAGGGTTACAGGTGGAGTTGCGTTATGGTTAGAGTTTGGTTTAAGGTTAGGGTTTGGGTTAGGTTTAGGTTTAAGGTTAAGGTTAGGGTTAGGGTTGGATGAAGTTTAGGATGGCGTGAGGGTTATTCTTAGGGTTAGGGCTAGAGTTTGATTTTGTGTTCAGGTTAGTGTTAAGGTTAGGTTTAAAGTTCGGGTTAGGGTTAGGAGTTATCTTTAGGGTTAGTGTTAGGTTTAGGTTCCGGGTTAGAGTTACATTTAGGTTCAGGGTGAGGGTTAAGGTAAGGGTTAGGATTACGGTGAGGATTCTACTTAGTGTTAGAGGTTAGGTTTATGGTTAGGATAGGCTTAAGTTTAGGGTTAATGTTCGGGTTAGTGTTAGATTAGGGTTACTGTTCGTGTTTGGGTTAGGGTTAGGGATAAGTTTCGGGATAGTGTTAGGTTTAGGGTTGGAGATACGGTTCGGGTTTAGGGTGAGGGTTAGCATTAGGTTTAGAGTTAAGGTGAAGGTTTAGGGTAAGTGTTATGGTTAGGGTTAGAGTTAGAGGCAGGGTTAGGGTGAATTTTCAGTTAATAGTGAGGGTTAGGGTAAGGGTTAGGGTTAAGGTTAGAGTTAGGATTAAGATTAGTGTTAGGGTTAGGTTTAGGGTCAGGGTAAGGTTAGGGGTAAGGTTAGGGTTAAGGCTATGTTTACGGTCAGGGGTAGGGCTAGGTTAGGGTTAGGGTTCGGTTTAGAGTTAGAGTTAGTGCTAGGGTTTAGGGTTAGGTTTAGGGTCAGCTTTAGAGTTATGGTTAGGGTTAGGGTTAGGGTAGAGTTAAGGTTAGGGTTAACTTTAAAGATAAGTAAGGGTTACGTTCAGGTCAGTGTTAGGGTTATTATTAGAGATAGGGTTAGGTTTAGGGAAAGGGTTAGGGTTCGTGTGAGGGTTAGTGTTAGGTTTACAGTTAAGCTGATGTTTTACGGTGTTAACGGTTAGGGTCAGGGTTAGGGTTAGGTTTAGGTGTAGGGCTAGAGTGAGGGGATAGTTTAGGGTTAGGTTTAGAGTGAAGGTTAAGTTAACATTAGTGTTAGGGTAAATATTAGAGTTAGGTGTTTGTCTTAAGGTTAGGATCAGGTTAGGGTTAGGTATAGGGTTAATGTTAGGGTTAGGTTTTGGTTTTTGTGTTAAGGTTACGGTCAGGTTTAGGGTAGCTTTAGGGTTAGGGTTTGGTTTAGGGTTGTGGTTAGGGTGAAGTTGAAGTTAAGGGTGAGGGTTGAGCGTAGCCTTAACCTTAGGGGTTAGGGTTAGGTTTAAGGTTCGGATTAGGTTTAGGGTTAAGACCACTTTTAGGGTTCGGGTAAGTGTTAGGGTTAAGTGTTGGTTAGGTTTAGGGCTATGTTAAGGTCAGAGACAAGATTCGGTTAAGGGTAGGTTTAGGTTTAGATGTTAGTGTGAGGGTTAGTGTTAGGTTTCCATTTAAGCTGAGCGTGTAGGGTAAGTTTTAGGGTTAGAGATAGAGTTAGGGTCAGGGTAAGGTTTCAGTTTAGAGTTAGGGTTAGGTTCATGCTTAGGATTAGGGTTAGGGCCAGAGTTGGGGGATATTTCGTATTATGTTTAGTTTTAGGGTTAGGGTGAAGTTTATGTTAAGTGTGAGGGTTAGAGTTAGGGTTAGGTTTAGGTTTAGGGCTAGAGTGAAGGGATAGTTTAGGGTTCGGTTTAGTTTTAGAGTTAGGCTTAGGTTTAGGGTGAAGGTTAAGATTAAGGTTAGGGTAAATATTAGAGTTAGGTGTTTGGGTTAAGGTTAGGATCAGGTTAGGGTTAGGTTTAGGGTTAGCTTTAGTTTTGGTTAGGGTTAGGATTTGAATGAAGTTAGGGTAGGTTTAGGGTTATGGGTAGGGTGAAATTTTGGTTAAAGGTGAGGATTTGGTTTAGGGTTAGGGTTCGAGTTATTGTTAGGGTTAGGTTTGAGTTTATGGTAGGTTTCAAGTTAGGGTTAAGGTTAGGTTAGGGTTATGGTCAGGGTTAAGATTAGGATTAGGTTTAGGGTGAGGGTTAAGATCAGAATTATTGTAAGGGTTAGTTTTAGTTTCACAGGTGCACCAAGGTTAAGGTTATGGTTTGGTATATGGGTAGGGATAGCTTTAGAGTTAGGGTGAGCTTTAGGTTAGGGATAGGGTGGAGTTTAAGATCGGGTGAGGGTTATGGCTAAGGTTTGGTTTAGCTTTCAGGTTAGTGTTAAGGTTGTGTTTCGTGTTAGGGTTAAGTTTACGGGTTCTGTTTACTTTTAGGATGAGGGTAAGATTTTAGGTTAGGCTTAAGTTTAGTGTTACGGTTCGGGTTAGGGTCACAGTTCGTGTTAGGCTTTGTGGTTGGGGTGAGGGTTAGGTTGAGGGTTAGGGTTGGGTAAGTATAGGATTACGGTTATGGTAAGGTGTTAGGGGTTAGAGTTTTACTTTAGGGTGAGTGTTTGGGCGAGGGTCCCAGTTAGTCATTGTGGTTCTGGTCATGCTTAGTTTTGGTTTATGGTTAGGGTTAGGTTTATGATCAGGTTTAGGGTTAGTGTTAGAGTTAGGGTTCAGGTTTGGGTTAGGCTTTGGTGTTAGGGGTTAGACTTTGGGTTAGAGTTACCGTTACGGCTTAGGGTTTCTCTTCAGTGTTAGGGTTAGGGTTAGGGAGAGCATTAGGGTTAGGGTTGGGGGATATGGTTAGGGGTTAGGGTGAGGGTTATGGTTAGTTTTACAGTTAAGGTGAGGGTTTAGAGTAAATGTTATGTTTAGGCTTGGAGTTAGCGTTAGGTTTAGGCTTAGGGTTAGGTGTAGCGTAAGTTTTCGGTTTAGGTTCAGGTTTCGAATTCGAATTAGTGTTCTATTTAAGATCAAGGTTAGAGTTAGGGTTAGTGTTCGGATTAGGTGTACGGTTAGGATTAGGATTAGGTCTAGACTTCGGTTCAGGGCTAATGGAAGGCTTAGTTTTAGGGTTACAGGTGGAGTAGCGTTATGGTTAGAGTTTGGTTTAAGGTTAGGGTTTGGGTTAGGTTTAGGTTTAAGGTTAAGGTTAGGGTTAGGGTGGGATGAAGTTTAGGATGGCGTGAGGGTTATTCTTAGGGTTAGGGCTAGAGTTTGATTTTGTGTTCAGGTTAGTGTTAAGGTTAGGTTTAAAGTTCGGGTTAGGGTTAGGAGTTATCTTTAGGGTTAGTGTTAGGTTTAGGTTCAGGGTTAGAGTTACGTTTAGGTTCAGGGTGAGGGTTAAGGTAAGGGTTAGGATTACGGTGAGGATTCTACTTAGTGTTAGAGGTTAGGTTTATGGTTAGGATAGGCTTAAGTTTAGGGTTAATGTTCGGGTTAGTGTTAGATTAGGGTTACTGTTCGTGTTTGGGTTAGGGTTAGGGATAAGTTTCGGGATAGTGTTAGGTTTAGGGTTGGAGATACGGTTCGGGTTTAGGGTGAGGGTTAGCATTAGGTTTAGAGTTAAGGTGAAGGTTTAGGGTAAGTGTTATGGTTAGGGTTAGAGTTAGAGGCAGGGTTAGGGTGAATTTTCAGTTAATAGTGAGGGTTAGGGTAAGGGTTAGGGTTAAGGTTAGAGTTAGGATTAAGATTAGTGTTCGGGTTAGGTTTAGGGTCAGGGTAAGGTTAGGGGTAAGGTTAGGGTTAAGGCTATGTTTACGGTCAGGGGTAGGGCTAGGTTAGGGTTAGAGTTCGGTTTAGAGTTAGAGTTAGTGCTAGGGTTTAGGGTTAGGTTTAGGGTCAGCTTTAGAGTTATGGTTAGGGTTAGGGTTAGGGTAGAGTTAAGGTTAGGGTTAACTTTAAAGATAAGTAAGGGTTACGTTCAGGTCAGTGTTAGGGTTATTATTAGAGATAGGGTTAGGTTTAGGGAAAGGGTTAGGGTTCGTGTGAGGGTTAGTGTTAGGTTTACAGTTAAGCTGATGTTTTACGGTGTTAACGGTTAGGGTCAGGGTTAGAGTTAGGGTTAGGGTTAGGTTTAGGTGTAGGGCTAGAGTGAGGGGATAGTTTAGGGTTAGGTTTAGAGTGAAGGTTAAGTTAACATTAGTGTTAGGGTAAATATTAGAGTTAGGTGTTTGTCTTAAGGTTAGGATCAGGTTAGGGTTATGTATAGGGTTAATGTTAGGGTTAGGTTTTGGTTTTTGTGTTAAGGTTAGGGTCCAGTTTAGGGCAGTTTTAGGGTTAGGGTTTGGTTTAGGGTTGTGGTTAGGGTGAAGTTGAAGTTAAGGGTGAGGGTTGAGCTTAGCCTTAGCCTTAGGGGTTAGGGTTAGGTTTAAGGTTCAGATTAGGTTTAGGGTTAAGATCACTTTTAGGGTTCCGGTAAGTGTTAGGGTTAAGTGTTGGTTAGGTTTAGGGCTATGTTAAGGTCAGAGACAAGATTCGGTTAAGGGTAGGTTTAGGTTTAGATGTTAGTGTGAGGGTTAGTGTTAGGTTTCCATTTAAGCTGAGTGTGTAGGGTAAGTTTTAGGGTTAGAGATAGAGTTAGGGTCAGGGTTAGGTTTCAGTTTAGAGTTAGGGTTAGGTTCATGCTTAGGATTAGGGTTAGGGCCAGAGTTGGGGGATATTTAGTATTCTGTTTAGTTTTAGGGTTAGGGTGAAGTTTATGTTAAGTGTGAGGGTTAGAGTTAGGGTTAGGTTTAGGTTTAGGGCTAGAGTGAAGGGATAGTTTAGGGTTAGGTTTAGTTTTAGAGTTAGGCTTAGGTTTAGGGTGAAGGTTAAGATTAAGGTTAGGGTAAATATTAGAGTTAGGTGTTTGGGTTAAGGTTAGGATCAGGTTAGAGTTAGGTTGAGGGTTAGTGTTAGGGTTAGTGTTAGGTTTTGCTGTTTAGATTAATGTTAGGGTCAGGTTTAGGGTTAGCTTTAGGTTTAGGGTTCGGTTTAGGGTTAGGGTTAGGGTGAAGTTTAAGTCGAGTGAGGGTTGAGCTTAGCCTTAACGTTAGGGTTTAGGGTTAAGGTTAGGATGAGGTTTAGGGTTAAGATTAGTTTTAGGGTTAGGGTAAGTTTTAGGGTTAAGTCATGGTTAGGTTTAGGGTTAGTTTAAGGTTAGAGATAAGGTTAGCTTAAGGGTAGGGTTTAGGTTTAGATGTTACTGTGAGGGTTAGTGTTAGGTTTCCATTTAAGCTGAGTGTGTAGGGTAAGTTTTAAGGTTAGGATTAGGGTTAGAGATAGAGTTAGGGTCCGGGTTCGGTTTAAGTTTAGAGTTAGGGTGAGGCTTATGGTTAGGATTAGGGTTAGGGTCAGAGTTGGGGGAGATTTCGTATTATGTTTAGTTGTAGGGTTAGGGTTGGAGTGAAGTTTATGTTAAGTGTGAGGGTTAGGGTTAGTTTTAGGGGTTGGGTTCAGGTTAGGGTCAGGGTTAGGGTTTGGGTTAGGTTTAGGGTTAGCTTTAGTTTTGGTTAGGGTTAGGATTTCAATGAAGTTAGGGTAGGTTTAGGGTTATGGGTAGGGTGAAATTTTGGTTAAAGGTGAGGATTCGGTTTAGGGTTAGGGTTCGAGTTATTGTTAGGGTTAGGTTTGAGTTTATGGTAGGTTTCAAGTTAGGGTTAAGGTTAGGTTAGGGTTATGGTCAGGGTTAAGATTAGGTTTAGGGTGAGGGTTAAGATCAGAATTATTGTAAGGGTTAGTTTTAGTTTCACAGGTGCGCCAAGGTTAAGGTTATGGTTTGGTATATGGCTAGGGATAGCTTTAGAGTTAGGGTGAGCTTTAGGTTAGGGATAGGGTGGAGTTTAAGATCGGGTGAGGGTTATGGCTAAGGTTTGGTTTAGCTTTCAGGTTAGTGTTAAGGTTGTGTTTCGTGTTAGGGTTAAGTTTACGGGTTCTGTTTACTTTTAGGATGAGGGTAAGATTTTAGGTTAGGCTTAAGTTTAGTGTTACGGTTCGGGTTAGGGTCACAGTTCGTGTTAGGCTTTGTGGTTGGGGTGAGGGTTAGGTTGAGGGTTAGGGTTGGGTAAGTATAGGATTACGGTTATGGTAAGGTGTTAGGGGTTAGAGTTTTACTTTAGGGTGAGTGTTTGGGCGAGGGTCCCAGTTAGTCATTGTGGTTCTGGTCATGCTTAGTTTTGGTTTATGGTTAGGGTTAGGTTTATGATCAGGTTTAGGGTTAGTGTTAGAGTTAGGGTTCAGGTTTGGGTTAGGCTTTGGTGTTAGGGGTTAGACTTTGGGTTAGAGTTACCGTTACGGCTTAGGGTTTCTCTTCAGTGTTAGGGTTAGGGTTAGGGAGAGCATTAGGGTTAGGGTTGGGGGATATGGTTAGGGGTTAGGGTGAGGGTTATGGTTAGTTTTACAGTTAAGGTGAGGGTTTAGAGTAAGTGTTATGTTTAGGCTTGGAGTTAGCGTTAGGTTTAGGCTTAGGGTTAGGTGTAGCGTAAGTTTTCGGTTTAGGTTCAGGTTTCGAATTAGAATTAGTGTTCTATTTAGAGTTAGGGTTAGTGTTCGGATTAGGTCTACGGTTAGGATTAGGATTAGGTCTAGACTTCGGTTCAGGGCTAATGGAAGGCTTAGTTTTAGGGTTACAGGTGGAGTAGCGTTATGGTTAGAGTTTGGTTTAAGGTTAGGGTTTGGGTTAGGTTTAGGTTTAAGGTTAAGGTTAGGGTTAGGGTGGGATGAAGTTTAGGATGGCGTGAGGGTTATTCTTAGGGTTAGGGCTAGAGTTTGATTTTGTGTTCAGGTTAGTGTTAAGGTTAGGTTTAAAGTTCGGGTTAGGGTTAGGAGTTATCTTTAGGGTTAGTGTTAGGTTTAGGTTCAGGGTTAGAGTTACGTTTAGGTTCAGGGTGAGGGTTAAGGTAAGGGTTAGGATTACGGTGAGGATTCTACTTAGTGTTAGAGGTTAGGTTTATGGTTAGGATAGGCTTAAGTTTAGGGTTAATGTTCGGGTTAGTGTTAGATTAGGGTTACTGTTCGTGTTTGGGTTAGGGTTAGGGATAAGTTTCGGGATAGTGTTAGGTTTAGGGTTGGAGATACGGTTCGGGTTTAGGGTGAGGGTTAGCATTAGGTTTAGAGTTAAGGTGAAGGTTTAGGGTAAGTGTTATGGTTAGGGTTAGAGTTAGAGGCAGGGTTAGGGTGAATTTTCAGTTAATAGTGAGGGTTAGGGTAAGGGTTAGGGTTAAGGTTAGAGTTAGGATTAAGATTAGTGTTCGGGTTAGGTTTAGGGTCAGGGTAAGGTTAGGGGTAAGGTTAGGGTTAAGGCTATGTTTACGGTCAGGGGTAGGGCTAGGTTAGGGTTAGGGTTCGGTTTAGAGTTAGAGTTAGTGCTAGGGTTTAGGGTTAGGTTTAGGGTCAGCTTTAGAGTTATGGTTAGGGTTAGGGTTAGGGTAGAGTTAAGGTTAGGGTTAACTTTAAAGATAAGTAAGGGTTACGTTCAGGTCAGTGTTAGGGTTATTATTAGAGATAGGGTTAGGTTTAGGGAAAGGGTTAGGGTTCGTGTGAGGGTTAGTGTTAGGTTTACAGTTAAGCTGATGTTTTACGGTGTTAACGGTTAGGGTCAGGGTTAGAGTTAGGGTTAGGGTTAGGTTTAGGTGTAGGGCTAGAGTGAGGGGATAGTTTAGGGTTAGGTTTAGAGTGAAGGTTAAGTTAACATTAGTGTTAGGGTAAATATTAGAGTTAGGTGTTTGTGTTAAGGTTAGGATCAGGTTAGGGTTAGGTATAGGGTTAATGTTAGGGTTAGGTTTTGGTTTTTGTGTTAAGGTTAGGGTCCAGTTTAGGGCAGCTTTAGGGTTAGGGTTTGGTTTAGGGTTGTGGTTAGGGTGAAGTTGAAGTTAAGGGTGAGGGTTGAGCTTAGCCTTAGCCTTAGGGGTTAGGGTTAGGTTTAAGGTTCGGATTAGGTTTAGGGTTAAGATCACTTTTAGGGTTCGGGTAAGTGTTAGGGTTAAGTGTTGGTTAGGTTTAGGGCTATGTTAAGGTCAGAGACAAGATTCGGTTAAGGGTAGGTTTAGGTTTAGATGTTAGTGTGAGGGTTAGTGTTAGGTTTCCATTTAAGCTGAGCGTGTAGGGTAAGTTTTAGGGTTAGAGATAGAGTTAGGGTCAGGGTTAGGTTTCAGTTTAGAGTTAGGGTTAGGTTCATGCTTAGGATTAGGGTTAGGGCCAGAGTTGGGGGATATTTAGTATTCTGTTTAGTTTTAGGGTTAGGGTGAAGTTTATGTTAAGTGTGAGGGTTAGAGTTAGGGTTAGGTTTAGGTTTAGGGCTAGAGTGAAGGGATAGTTTAGGGTTAGGTTTAGTTTTAGAGTTAGGCTTAGGTTTAGGGTGAAGGTTAAGATTAAGGTTAGGGTAAATATTAGAGTTAGGTGTTTGGGTTAAGGTTAGGATCAGGTTAGGGTTAGGTTGAGGGTTAGTGTTAGGGTTAGTGTTAGGTTTTGCTGTTTAGATTAATGTTAGGGTCAGGTTTAGGGTTAGCTTTAGGTTTAGGGTTCGGTTTAGGGTTAGGGTTAGGGTGAAGTTTAAGTTGAGTGAGGGTTGAGCTTAGCCTTAACGTTAGGGTTTAGGGTTAAGGTTAGGATGAGGTTTAGGGTTAAGATTAGTTTTAGGGTTAGGGTAAGTTTTAGGGTTAAGTCATGGTTAGGTTTAGGGTTAGTTTAAGGTTAGAGATAAGGTTAGCTTAAGGGTAGGGTTTAGGTTTAGATGTTACTGTGAGGGTTAGTGTTAGGTTTCCATTTAAGCTGAGTGTGTAGGGTAAGTTTTAAGGTTAGGATTAGGGTTAGAGATAGAGTTAGGGTCGGGGTTCGGTTTACGTTTAGAGTTAGGGTGAGGCTTATGGTTAGGATTAGGGTTAGGGTCAGAGTTGGGGGAGATTTCGTATTATGTTTAGTTGTAGGGTTAGGGTTGGAGTGAAGTTTATGTTAAGTGTGAGGGTTAGGGTTAGTTTTAGGGGTTGGGTTCAGGTTAGGGTCAGGGTTAGGGTTTGGATTAGGTTTAGGGTTAGGGTTAGAGTTAGGTTTAGGGTTAGCTTTAGTTTTGGTTAGGGTTAGGATTTGAATGAAGTTAGGGTAGGTTTAGGGTTATGGGTAGGGTGAAATTTTGGTTAAAGGTGAGGATTCGGTTTAGGGTTAGGGTTCGAGTTATTGTTAGGGTTAGGTTTGAGTTTATGGTAGGTTTCAAGTTAGGGTTAAGGTTAGGTTAGGGTTATGGTCAGGGTTAAGATTAGGATTAGGTTTAGGGTGAGGGTTAAGATCAGAATTATTGTAAGGGTTAGTTTTAGTTTCACAGGTGCGCCAAGGTTAAGGTTATGGTTTGGTATATGGGTAGGGATAGCTTTAGAGTTAGGGTGAGCTTTAGGTTAGGGATAGGGTGGAGTTTAAGATCGGGTGAGGGTTATGGCTAAGGTTTGGTTTAGCTTTCAGGTTAGTGTTAAGGTTGTGTTTCGTGTTAGGGTTAAGTTTACGGGTTCTGTTTACTTTTAGGATGAGGGTAAGATTTTAGGTTAGGCTTAAGTTTAGTGTTACGGTTCGGGTTAGGGTCACAGTTCGTGTTAGGCTTTGTGGTTGGGGTGAGGGTTAGGTTGAGGGTTAGGGTTGGGTAAGTATAGGATTACGGTTATGGTAAGGTGTTAGGGGTTAGAGTTTTACTTTAGGGTGAGTGTTTGGGCGAGGGTCCCAGTTAGTCATTGTGGTTCTGGTCATGCTTAGTTTTGGTTTATGGTTAGGGTTAGGTTTATGATCAGGTTTAGGGTTAGTGTTAGAGTTAGGGTTCAGGTTTGGGTTAGGCTTTGGTGTTAGGGGTTAGACTTTGGGTTAGAGTTACCGTTACGGCTTAGGGTTTCTCTTCAGTGTTAGGGTTAGGGTTAGGGAGAGCATTAGGGTTAGGGTTGGGGGATATGGTTAGGGGTTAGGGTGAGGGTTATGGTTAGTTTTACAGTTAAGGTGAGGGTTTAGAGTAAGTGTTATGTTTAGGCTTGGAGTTAGCGTTAGGTTTAGGCTTAGGGTTAGGTGTAGCGTAAGTTTTCGGTTTAGGTTCAGGTTTCGAATTCGAATTAGTGTTCTATTTAAGATCAAGGTTAGAGTTAGGGTTAGTGTTCGGATTAGGTCTACGGTTAGGATTAGGATTAGGTCTAGACCGGTTCAGGGCTAATGGAAGGCTTAGTTTTAGGGTTACAGGTGGAGTAGCGTTATGGTTAGAGTTTGGTTTAAGGTTAGGGTTTGGGTTAGGTTTAGGTTTAAGGTTAAGGTTAGGGTTAGGGTTGGATGAAGTTTAGGATGGCGTGAGGGTTATTCTTAGGGTTAGGGCTAGAGTTTGATTTTGTGTTCAGGTTAGTGTTAAGGTTAGGTTTAAAGTTCGGGTTAGGGTTAGGAGTTATCTTTAGGGTTAGTGTTAGGTTTAGGTTCAGGGTTAGAGTTACATTTAGGTTCAGGGTGAGGGTTAAGGTAAGGGTTAGGATTACGGTGAGGATTCTACTTAGTGTTAGAGGTTAGGTTTATGGTTAGGATAGGCTTAAGTTTAGGGTTAATGTTCGGGTTAGTGTTAGATTAGGGTTACTGTTCGTGTTTGGGTTAGGGTTAGGGATAAGTTTCGGGATAGTGTTAGGTTTAGGGTTGGAGATACGGTTCGGGTTTAGGGTGAGGGTTAGCATTAGGTTTAGAGTTAAGGTGAAGGTTTAGGGTAAGTGTTATGGTTAGGGTAGAGCTAGAGGCAGGGTTAGGGTGAATTTTCAGTTAATATTGAGGGTCAGGGTAACGGTTAGGGTTAAGGTTAGAGTTAGGATTAAGATTAGTGTTAGGGTTAGGTTTAGGGTCAGGGTAAGGTTAGGCGTAAGGTTAGGGTTAAGGCTATGTTTACGGTCAGGGGTAGGGCTAGGTTAGGGTTAGGGTTCGGTTTAGAGTTAGAGTTAGTGCTAGGGTTTAGGGTTAGGTTTAGGGTCAGCTTTAGAGTTAGGGTTAGGGTTAGGGTTAGGGTAGAGTTAAGGTTAGGGTTAACTTTAAAGATAAGTAAGGGTTACGTTCAGGTCAGTGTTAGGGTTATTATTAGAGATAGGGTTAGATTTAGGGAAAGGGTTAGGGTTCGTGTGAGGGTTAGTGTTAGGTTTACAGTTAAGCTGATGTTTTACGGTGTTAACGGTTAGGGTCAGGGTTAGAGTTAGGGTTAGGGTTAGGTTTAGGTGTAGGGCTAGAGTGAGGGGATAGTTTAGGGTTAGGTTTAGAGTGAAGGTTAAGTTAACATTAGTGTTAGGGTAAATATTAGAGTTAGGTGTTTGTCTTAAGGTTAGGATCAGGTTAGGGTTAGGTATAGGGTTAATGTTAGGGTTAGGTTTTGGTTTTTGTGTTAAGGTTAGGGTCCAGTTTAGGGCAGCTTTAGGGTTGGGTTTGGTTTAGGGTTGTGGTTAGGGTGAAGTTGAAGTTAAGGGTGAGGGTTGAGCTTAGCCTTAGCCTTAGGGGTTAGGGTTAGGTTTAAGGTTCGGATTAGGTTTAGGGTTAAGATCACTTTTAGGGTTAGGGTAAGTGTTAGGGTTAAGTGTTGGTTAGGTTTAGGGCTATGTTAAGGTCAGAGACAAGATTCGGTTAAGGGTAGGTTTAGGTTTAGATGTTAGTGTGAGGGTTAGTGTTAGGTTTCCATTTAAGCTGAGCGTGTAGGGTAAGTTTTAGGGTTAGAGATAGAGTTAGGGTCAGGGTTAGGTTTCAGTTTAGAGTTAGGGTTAGGTTCATGCTTAGGATTAGGGTTAGGGCCAGAGTTGGGGGATATTTCGTATTATGTTTAGTTTTAGGGTTAGGGTGAAGTTTATGTTAAGTGTGAGGGTTAGAGTTAGGGTTAGGTTTAGGTTTAGGGCTAGAGTGAAGGGATAGTTTAGGGTTAGGTTTAGTTTTAGAGTTAGGCTTAGGTATAGGGTGAAGGTTAAGATTAAGGTTAGGGAAAATATTAGAGTTAGGTGTTTGGGTTAAGGTTAGGATCAGGTTAGGGTTAGGTTGAGGGTTAGTGTTAGGGTTAGTGTTAGGTTTTGCTGTTTAGATTAATGTTAGGGTCAGGTTTAGGGTTAGCTTTAGGTTTAGGGTTCGGTTTAGGGTTAGGGTTAGGGTGAAGTTTAAGTCGAGTGAGGGTTGAGCTTAGCCTTAACGTTAGGGTTTAGGGTTAAGGTTAGGATGAGGTTTAGGGTTAAGATTCGTTTTAGGGTTAGGGTAAGTTTTAGGGTTAAGTCATGGTTAGGTTTAGGGTTAGTTTAAGGTTAGAGATAAGGTTAGCTTAAGGGTAGGGTGTAGGTTTAGATGTTACTGTCGGGGTTAGTGTTAGGTTTCCATTTAAGCTGAGTGTGTAGGGTAAGTTTTAAGGTTAGGATTAGGGTTAGAGATAGAGTTAGGGTCGGGGTTCGGTTTAAGTTTAGAGTTAGGGTGAGGCTTATGGTTAGGATTAGGGTTAGGGTCAGAGTTGGCGGAGATTTCGTATTATGTTTAGTTGTAGGGTTAGGGTTGGAGTGAAGTTTATGTTAAGTGTGAGGGTTAGGGTTAGTTTTAGGGGTTGGGTTCAGGTTAGGGTCAGGGTTAGGGTTTGGGTTAGGTTTAGGGTTAGGGTTAGGGTTAGAGTTAGGTTTAGGGTTAGCTTTAGTTTTGGTTAGGGTTAGGATTTGAATGAAGTTAGGGTAGGTTTAGGGTTATGGGTAGGGTGAAATTTTGGTTAAAGGTGAGGATTCGGTTTAGGGTTAGGGTTCGAGTTATTGTTAGGGTTAGGTTTGAGTTTATGGTAGGTTTCAAGTTAGGGTTAAGGTTAGGTTAGGGTTATGGTCAGGGTTAAGATTAGGATTAGGTTTAGGGTGAGGGTTAAGATCAGAATTATTGTAAGGGTTAGTTTTAGTTTCACAGGTGCGCCAAGGTTAAGGTTATGGTTTGGTATATGGGTAGGGATAGCTTTAGAGTTAGGGTGAGCTTTAGGTTAGGGATAGGGTGGAGTTTAAGATCGGGTGAGGGTTAGTGTTAGGGTTATGGCTAAGGTTTGGTTTAGCTTTCAGGTTAGTGTTAAGGTTGTGTTTCGTGTTAGGGTTAAGTTTACAGGTTCCGTTTACTTTTAGGATGAGGGTAAGATTTTAGGTTAGGCTTAAGTTTAGTGTTACGGTCCGGGTTAGGGTCACGTTTCGTGTTAGGCTTTGTGGTTGGGGTGAGGGTTAGGTTGAGGGTTAGGTTGAGGGCTAGGGTTGGGTAAGTATAGGATTACGGTTATGGTAAGGTGTTAGGGGTTAGAGTTTTACTTTAGGGTGAGTGTTTGGGCGAGGGTCCCAGTTAGTCATTGTGGTTCTGGTCATGCTTAGTTTTGGTTTATGGTTAGGGTTAGGTTTATGATCAGGTTTAGGGTTAGTGTTAGAGTTAGGGTTCAGGTTTGGGTTAGGCTTTGGTGTTAGGGGTTAGACTTTGGGTTAGAGTTACCGTTACGGCTTAGGGTTTCTCTTCAGTGTTAGGGTTAGGGTTAGGGAGAGCATTAGGGTTAGGGTTGGGGGATATGGTTAGGGGTTAGGGTGAGGGTTATGGTTAGTTTTACAGTTAAGGTGAGGGTTTAGAGTAAGTGTTATGTTTAGGCTTGGAGTTAGCGTTAGGTTTAGGCTTAGGGTTAGGTGTAGCGTAAGTTTTCGGTTTAGGTTCAGGTTTCGAATTCGAATTAGTGTTCTATTTAAGATCAAGGTTAGAGTTAGGGTTAGTGTTCGGATTAGGTGTACGGTTAGGATTAGGATTAGGTCTAGACTTCGGTTCAGGGCTAATGGAAGGCTTAGTTTTAGGGTTACAGGTGGAGTAGCGTTATGGTTAGAGTTTGGTTTAAGGTTAGGGTTTGGGTTAGGTTTAGGTTTAAGGTTAAGGTTAGGGTTAGGGTGGGATGAAGTTTAGGATGGCGTGAGGGTTATTCTTAGGGTTAGGGCTAGAGTTTGATTTTGTGTTCAGGTTAGTGTTAAGGTTAGGTTTAAAGTTCGGGTTAGGGTTAGGAGTTATCTTTAGGGTTAGTGTTAGGTTTAGGTTCAGGGTTAGAGTTACATTTAGGTTCAGGGTGAGGGTTAAGGTAAGGGTTAGGATTACGGTGAGGATTCTACTTAGTGTTAGAGGTTAGGTTTATGGTTAGGATAGGCTTAAGTTTAGGGTTAATGTTCGGGTTAGTGTTAGATTAGGGTTACTGTTCGTGTTTGGGTTAGGGTTAGGGATAAGTTTCGGGATAGTGTTAGGTTTAGGGTGGGAGATACGGTTCGGGTTTAGGGTGAGGGTTAGCATTAGGTTTAGAGTTAAGGTGAAGGTTTAGGGTAAGTGTTATGGTTAGGGTTAGAGTTAGAGTCAGAGTTAGGGTGAATTTTCAGTTAATAGTGAGGGTTAGGGTAAGGGTTAGGGTTAAGGTTAGAGTTAGGATTAAGATTAGTGTTAGGGTTAGGTTTAGGGTCAGGGTAAGGTTAGGGGTAAGGTTAGGGTTAAGGCTATGTTTACGGTCAGGGGTAGGGCTAGGTTAGGGTTAGGGTTCGGTTTAGAGTTAGAGTTAGTGCTAGGGTTTAGGGTTAGGTTTAGGGTCAGCTTTAGAGTTATGGTTAGGGTTAGGGTTAGGGTAGAGTTAAGGTTAGGGTTAACTTTAAAGATAAGTAAGGGTTACGTTCAGGTCAGTGTTAGGGTTATTATTAGAGATAGGGTTAGGTTTAGGGAAAGGGTTAGGGTTCGTGTGAGGGTTAGTGTTAGGTTTACAGTTAAGCTGATGTTTTACGGTGTTAACGGTTAGGGTCAGGGTTAGAGTTAGGGTTAGGGTTAGGTTTAGGTGTAGGGCTAGAGTGAGGGGATAGTTTAGGGTTAGGTTTAGAGTGAAGGTTAAGTTAACATTAGTGTTAGGGTAAATATTAGAGTTAGGTGTTTGTCTTAAGGTTAGGATCAGGTTAGGGTTAGGTATAGGGTTAATGTTAGGGTTAGGTTTTGGTTTTTGTGTTAAGGTTAGGGTCCAGTTTAGGGCAGCTTTAGGGTTGGGTTTGGTTTAGGGTTGTGGTTAGGGTGAAGTTGAAGTTAAGGGTGAGGGTTGAGCTTAGCCTTAGCCTTAGGGGTTAGGGTTAGGTTTAAGGTTCGGATTAGGTTTAGGGTTAAGATCACTTTTAGGGTTAGGGTAAGTGTTAGGGTTAAGTGTTGGTTAGGTTTAGGGCTATGTTAAGGTCAGAGACAAGATTCGGTTAAGGGTAGGTTTAGGTTTAGATGTTAGTGTGAGGGTTAGTGTTAGGTTTCCATTTAAGCTGAGCGTGTAGGGTAAGTTTTAGGGTTAGAGATAGAGTTAGGGTCAGGGTTAGGTTTCAGTTTAGAGTTAGGGTTAGGTTCATGCTTAGGATTAGGGTTAGGGCCAGAGTTGGGGGATATTTCGTATTATGTTTAGTTTTAGGGTTAGGGTGAAGTTTATGTTAAGTGTGAGGGTTAGAGTTAGGGTTAGGTTTAGGTTTAGGGCTAGAGTGAAGGGATAGTTTAGGGTTAGGTTTAGTTTTAGAGTTAGGCTTAGGTATAGGGTGAAGGTTAAGATTAAGGTTAGGGAAAATATTAGAGTTAGGTGTTTGGGTTAAGGTTAGGATCAGGTTAGGGTTAGGTTGAGGGTTAGTGTTAGGGTTAGTGTTAGGTTTTGCTGTTTAGATTAATGTTAGGGTCAGGTTTAGGGTTAGCTTTAGGTTTAGGGTTAGGGTTAGGGTGAAGTTTAAGTCGAGTGAGGGTTGAGCTTAGCCTTAACGTTAGGGTTTAGGGTTAAGGTTAGGATGAGGTTTAGGGTTAAGATTCGTTTTAGGGTTAGGGTAAGTTTTAGGGTTAAGTCATGGTTAGGTTTAGGGTTAGTTTAAGGTTAGAGATAAGGTTAGCTTAAGGGTAGGGTGTAGGTTTAGATGTTACTGTCGGGGTTAGTGTTAGGTTTCCATTTAAGCTGAGTGTGTAGGGTAAGTTTTAAGGTTAGGATTAGGGTTAGAGATAGAGTTAGGGTCGGGGTTCGGTTTAAGTTTAGAGTTAGGGTGAGGCTTATGGTTAGGATTAGGGTTAGGGTCAGAGTTGGGGGAGATTTCGTATTATGTTTAGTTGTAGGGTTAGGGTTGGAGTGAAGTTTATGTTAAGTGTGAGGGTTAGGGTTAGTTTTAGGGGTTGGGTTCAGGTTAGGGTCAGGGTTAGGGTTTGGGTTAGGTTTAGGGTTAGGGTTAGGGTTAGAGTTAGGTTTAGGGTTAGCTTTAGTTTTGGTTAGGGTTAGGATTTGAATGAAGTTAGGGTAGGTTTAGGGTTATGGGTAGGGTGAAATTTTGGTTAAAGGTGAGGATTCGGTTTAGGGTTAGGGTTCGAGTTATTGTTAGGGTTAGGTTTGAGTTTATGGTAGGTTTCAAGTTAGGGTTAAGGTTAGGTTAGGGTTATGGTCAGGGTTAAGATTAGGATTAGGTTTAGGGTGAGGGTTAAGATCAGAATTATTGTAAGGGTTAGTTTTAGTTTCACAGGTGCGCCAAGGTTAAGGTTATGGTTTGGTATATGGGTAGGGATAGCTTTAGAGTTAGGGTGAGCTTTAGGTTAGGGATAGGGTGGAGTTTAAGATCGGGTGAGGGTTAGTGTTAGGGTTATGGCTAAGGTTTGGTTTAGCTTTCAGGTTAGTGTTAAGGTTGTGTTTCGTGTTAGGGTTAAGTTTACGGGTTCCGTTTACTTTTAGGATGAGGGTAAGATTTTAGGTTAGGCTTAAGTTTAGTGTTACGGTCCGGGTTAGGGTCACGTTTCGTGTTAGGCTTTGTGGTTGGGGTGAGGGTTAGGTTGAGGGTTAGGTTGAGGGCTAGGGTTGGGTAAGTATAGGATTACGGTTATGGTAAGGTGTTAGGGGTTAGAGTTTTACTTTAGGGTGAGTGTTTGGGCGAGGGTCCCAGTTAGTCATTGTGGTTCTGGTCATGCTTAGTTTTGGTTTATGGTTAGGGTTAGGTTTATGATCAGGTTTAGGGTTAGTGTTAGAGTTAGGGTTCAGGTTTGGGTTAGGCTTTGGTGTTAGGGGTTAGACTTTGGGTTAGAGTTACCGTTACGGCTTAGGGTTTCTCTTCAGTGTTAGGGTTAGGGTTAGGGAGAGCATTAGGGTTAGGGTTGGGGGATATGGTTAGGGGTTAGGGTGAGGGTTATGGTTAGTTTTACAGTTAAGGTGAGGGTTTAGAGTAAGTGTTATGTTTAGGCTTGGAGTTAGCGTTAGGTTTAGGCTTAGGGTTAGGTGTAGCGTAAGTTTTCGGTTTAGGTTCAGGTTTCGAATTCGAATTAGTGTTCTATTTAAGATCAAGGTTAGAGTTAGGGTTAGTGTTCGGATTAGGTGTACGGTTAGGATTAGGATTAGGTCTAGACTTCGGTTCAGGGCTAATGGAAGGCTTAGTTTTAGGGTTACAGGTGGAGTAGCGTTATGGTTAGAGTTTGGTTTAAGGTTAGGGTTTGGGTTAGGTTTAGGTTTAAGGTTAAGGTTAGGGTTAGGGTGGGATGAAGTTTAGGATGGCGTGAGGGTTATTCTTAGGGTTAGGGCTAGAGTTTGATTTTGTGTTCAGGTTAGTGTTAAGGTTAGGTTTAAAGTTTGGGTTAGGGTTAGGAGTTATCTTTAGGGTTAGTGTTAGGTTTAGGTTCAGGGTTAGAGTTACATTTAGGTTCAGGGTGAGGGTTAAGGTAAGGGTTAGGATTACGGTGAGGATTCTACTTAGTGTTAGAGGTTAGGTTTATGGTTAGGATAGGCTTAAGTTTAGGGTTAATGTTCGGGTTAGTGTTAGATTAGGGTTACTGTTCGTGTTTGGGTTAGGGTTAGGGATAAGTTTCGGGATAGTGTTAGGTTTAGGGTGGGAGATACGGTTCGGGTTTAGGGTGAGGGTTAGCATTAGGTTTAGAGTTAAGGTGAAGGTTTAGGGTAAGTGTTATGGTTAGGGTTAGAGTTAGAGTCAGAGTTAGGGTGAATTTTCAGTTAATAGTGAGGGTTAGGGTAAGGGTTAGGGTTAAGGTTAGAGTTAGGATTAAGATTAGTGTTAGGGTTAGGTTTAGGGTCAGGGTAAGGTTAGGGGTAAGGTTAGGGTTAAGGCTATGTTTACGGTCAGGGGTAGGGCTAGGTTAGGGTTAGGGTTCGGTTTAGAGTTAGAGTTAGTGCTAGGGTTTAGGGTTAGGTTTAGGGTCAGCTTTAGAGTTATGGTTAGGGTTAGGGTTAGGGTAGAGTTAAGGTTAGGGTTAACTTTAAAGATAAGTAAGGGTTACGTTCAGGTCAGTGTTAGGGTTATTATTAGAGATAGGGTTAGGTTTAGGGAAAGGGTTAGGGTTCGTGTGAGGGTTAGTGTTAGGTTTACAGTTAAGCTGATGTTTTACGGTGTTAACGGTTAGGGTCAGGGTTAGAGTTAGGGTTAGGGTTAGGTTTAGGTGTAGGGCTAGAGTGAGGGGATAGTTTAGGGTTAGGTTTAGAGTGAAGGTTAAGTTAACATTAGTGTTAGGGTAAATATTAGAGTTAGGTGTTTGTCTTAAGGTTAGGATCAGGTTAGGGTTAGGTATAGGGTTAATGTTAGGGTTAGGTTTTGGTTTTTGTGTTAAGGTTAGGGTCCAGTTTAGGGCAGCTTTAGGGTTGGGTTTGGTTTAGGGTTGTGGTTAGGGTGAAGTTGAAGTTAAGGGTGAGGGTTGAGCTTAGCCTTAGCCTTAGGGGTTAGGGTTAGGTTTAAGGTTCGGATTAGGTTTAGGGTTAAGATCACTTTTAGGGTTAGGGTAAGTGTTAGGGTTAAGTGTTGGTTAGGTTTAGGGCTATGTTAAGGTCAGAGACAAGATTCGGTTAAGGGTAGGTTTAGGTTTAGATGTTAGTGTGAGGGTTAGTGTTAGGTTTCCATTTAAGCTGAGCGTGTAGGGTAAGTTTTAGGGTTAGAGATAGAGTTAGGGTCAGGGTTAGGTTTCAGTTTAGAGTTAGGGTTAGGTTCATGCTTAGGATTAGGGTTAGGGCCAGAGTTGGGGGATATTTCGTATTATGTTTAGTTTTAGGGTTAGGGTGAAGTTTATGTTAAGTGTGAGGGTTAGAGTTAGGGTTAGGTTTAGGTTTAGGGCTAGAGTGAAGGGATAGTTTAGGGTTAGGTTTAGTTTTAGAGTTAGGCTTAGGTATAGGGTGAAGGTTAAGATTAAGGTTAGGGAAAATATTAGAGTTAGGTGTTTGGGTTAAGGTTAGGATCAGGTTAGGGTTAGGTTGAGGGTTAGTGTTAGGGTTAGTGTTAGGTTTTGCTGTTTAGATTAATGTTAGGGTCAGGTTTAGGGTTAGCTTTAGGTTTAGGGTTCGGTTTAGGGTTAGGGTTAGGGTGAAGTTTAAGTCGAGTGAGGGTTGAGCTTAGCCTTAACGTTAGGGTTTAGGGTTAAGGTTAGGATGAGGTTTAGGGTTAAGATTCGTTTTAGGGTTAGGGTAAGTTTTAGGGTTAAGTCATGGTTAGGTTTAGGGTTAGTTTAAGGTTAGAGATAAGGTTAGCTTAAGGGTAGGGTGTAGGTTTAGATGTTACTGTCGGGGTTAGTGTTAGGTTTCCATTTAAGCTGAGTGTGTAGGGTAAGTTTTAAGGTTAGGATTAGGGTTAGAGATAGAGTTAGGGTCGGGGTTCGGTTTAAGTTTAGAGTTAGGGTGAGGCTTATGGTTAGGATTAGGGTTAGGGTCAGAGTTGGGGGAGATTTCGTATTATGTTTAGTTGTAGGGTTAGGGTTGGAGTGAAGTTTATGTTAAGTGTGAGGGTTAGGGTTAGTTTTAGGGGTTGGGTTCAGGTTAGGGTCAGGGTTAGGGTTTGGGTTAGGTTTAGGGTTAGGGTTAGGGTTAGAGTTAGGTTTAGGGTTAGCTTTAGTTTTGGTTAGGGTTAGGATTTGAATGAAGTTAGGGTAGGTTTAGGGTTATGGGTAGGGTGAAATTTTGGTTAAAGGTGAGGATTCGGTTTAGGGTTAGGGTTCGAGTTATTGTTAGGGTTAGGTTTGAGTTTATGGTAGATTTCAAGTTAGGGTTAAGGTTAGGTTAGGGTTATGGTCAGGGTTAAGATTAGGATTAGGTTTAGGGTGAGGGTTAAGATCAGAATTATTGTAAGGGTTAGTTTTAGTTTCACAGGTGCGCCAAGGTTAAGGTTATGGTTTGGTATATGGGTAGGGATAGCTTTAGAGTTAGGGTGAGCTTTAGGTTAGGGATAGGGTGGAGTTTAAGATCGGGTGAGGGTTAGTGTTAGGGTTATGGCTAAGGTTTGGTTTAGCTTTCAGGTTAGTGTTAAGGTTGTGTTTCGTGTTAGGGTTAAGTTTACGGGTTCCGTTTACTTTTAGGATGAGGGTAAGATTTTAGGTTAGGCTTAAGTTTAGTGTTACGGTCCGGGTTAGGGTCACGTTTCGTGTTAGGCTTTGTGGTTGGGGTGAGGGTTAGGTTGAGGGTTAGGGTTGGGTAAGTACAGGATTACGGTTATGGTAAGGTGTTAGGGGTTAGAGTTTTACTTTAGGGTGAGTGTTTGGGCGAGGGTCCCAGTTAGTCATTGTGGTTCTGGTCATGCTTAGTTTTGGTTTATGGTTAGGGTTAGGTTTATGATCAGGTTTAGGGTTAGTGTTAGAGTTAGGGTTCAGGTTTGGGTTAGGCTTTGGTGTTAGGGGTTAGACTTTGGGTTAGAGTTACCGTTACTGCTTAGGGTTTCTCTTCAGTGTTAGGGTTAGGGTTAGGGAGAGCATTAGGGTTAGGGTTGGGGGATATGGTTAGGGGTTAGGGTGAGGGTTATGGTTAGTTTTACAGTTAAGGTGAGGGTTTAGAGTAAGTGTTATGTTTAGGCTTGGAGTTAGCGTTAGGTTTAGGCTTAGGGTTAGGTGTAGCGTAAGTTTTCGGTTTAGGTTCAGGTTTCGAATTCGAATTAGTGTTCTATTTAAGATCAAGGTTAGAGTTAGGGTTAGTGTTCGGATTAGGTGTACGGTTAGGATTAGGATTAGGTCTAGACTTCGGTTCAGGGCTAATGGAAGGCTTAGTTTTAGGGTTACAGGTGGAGTAGCGTTATGGTTAGAGTTTGGTTTAAGGTTAGGGTTTGGGTTAGGTTTAGGTTTAAGGTTAAGGTTAGGGTTAGGGTGGGATGAAGTTTAGGATGGCGTGAGGGTTATTCTTAGGGTTAGGGCTAGAGTTTGATTTTGTGTTCAGGTTAGTGTTAAGGTTAGGTTTAAAGTTTGGGTTAGGGTTAGGAGTTATCTTTAGGGTTAGTGTTAGGTTTAGGTTCAGGGTTAGAGTTACATTTAGGTTCAGGGTGAGGGTTAAGGTAAGGGTTAGGATTACGGTGAGGATTCTACTTAGTGTTAGAGGTTAGGTTTATGGTTAGGATAGGCTTAAGTTTAGGGTTAATGTTCGGGTTAGTGTTAGATTAGGGTTACTGTTCGTGTTTGGGTTAGGGTTAGGGATAAGTTTCGGGATAGTGTTAGGTTTAGGGTGGGAGATACGGTTCGGGTTTAGGGTGAGGGTTAGCATTAGGTTTAGAGTTAAGGTGAAGGTTTAGGGTAAGTGTTATGGTTAGGGTTAGAGTTAGAGTCAGAGTTAGGGTGAATTTTCAGTTAATAGTGAGGGTTAGGGTAAGGGTTAGGGTTAAGGTTAGAGTTAGGATTAAGATTAGTGTTAGGGTTAGGTTTAGGGTCAGGGTAAGGTTAGGGGTAAGGTTAGGGTTAAGGCTATGTTTACGGTCAGGGGTAGGGCTAGGTTAGGGTTAGGGTTCGGTTTAGAGTTAGAGTTAGTGCTAGGGTTTAGGGTTAGGTTTAGGGTCAGCTTTAGAGTTAGGGTTAGGGTTAGGGTTAGGGTAGAGTTAAGGTTAGGGTTAACTTTAAAGATAAGTAAGGGTTACGTTCAGGTCAGTGTTAGGGTTATTATTAGAGATAGGGTTAGGTTTAGGGAAAGGGTTAGGGTTCGTGTGAGGGTTAGTGTTAGGTTTACAGTTAAGCTGATGTTTTACGGTGTTAACGGTTAGGGTCAGGGTTAGAGTTAGGGTTAGGGTTAGGTTTAGGTGTAGGGCTAGAGTGAGGGGATAGTTTAGGGTTAGGTTTAGAGTGAAGGTTAAGTTAACATTAGTGTTAGGGTAAATATTAGAGTTAGGTGTTTGTCTTAAGGTTAGGATCAGGTTAGGGTTAGGTATAGGGTTAATGTTAGGGTTAGGTTTTGGTTTTTGTGTTAAGGTTAGGGTCCAGTTTAGGGCAGCTTTAGGGTTGGGTTTGGTTTAGGGTTGTGGTTAGGGTGAAGTTGAAGTTAAGGGTGAGGGTTGAGCTTAGCCTTAGCCTTAGGGGTTAGGGTTAGGTTTAAGGTTCGGATTAGGTTTAGGGTTAAGATCACTTTTAGGGTTAGGGTAAGTGTTAGGGTTAAGTGTTGGTTAGGTTTAGGGCTATGTTAAGGTCAGAGACAAGATTCGGTTAAGGGTAGGTTTAGGTTTAGATGTTAGTGTGAGGGTTAGTGTTAGGTTTCCATTTAAGCTGAGCGTGTAGGGTAAGTTTTAGGGTTAGAGATAGAGTTAGGGTCAGGGTTAGGTTTCAGTTTAGAGTTAGGGTTAGGTTCATGCTTAGGATTAGGGTTAGGGCCAGAGTTGGGGGATATTTCGTATTATGTTTAGTTTTAGGGTTAGGGTGAAGTTTATGTTAAGTGTGAGGGTTAGAGTTAGGGTTAGGTTTAGGTTTAGGGCTAGAGTGAAGGGATAGTTTAGGGTTAGGTTTAGTTTTAGAGTTAGGCTTAGGTATAGGGTGAAGGTTAAGATTAAGGTTAGGGAAAATATTAGAGTTAGGTGTTTGGGTTAAGGTTAGGATCAGGTTAGGGTTAGGTTGAGGGTTAGTGTTAGGGTTAGTGTTAGGTTTTGCTGTTTAGATTAATGTTAGGGTCAGGTTTAGGGTTAGCTTTAGGTTTAGGGTTCGGTTTAGGGTTAGGGTTAGGGTGAAGTTTAAGTCGAGTGAGGGTTGAGCTTAGCCTTAACGTTAGGGTTTAGGGTTAAGGTTAGGATGAGGTTTAGGGTTAAGATTCGTTTTAGGGTTAGGGTAAGTTTTAGGGTTAAGTCATGGTTAGGTTTAGGGTTAGTTTAAGGTTAGAGATAAGGTTAGCTTAAGGGTAGGGTTTAGGTTTAGATGTTACTGTCGGGGTTAGTGTTAGGTTTCCATTTAAGCTGAGTGTGTAGGGTAAGTTTTAAGGTTAGGATTAGGGTTAGAGATAGAGTTAGGGTCGGGGTTCGGTTTAAGTTTAGAGTTAGGGTGAGGCTTATGGTTAGGATTAGGGTTAGGGTCAGAGTTGGGGGAGATTTCGTATTATGTTTAGTTGTAGGGTTAGGGTTGGAGTGAAGTTTATGTTAAGTGTGAGGGTTAGGGTTAGTTTTAGGGGTTGGGTTCAGGTTAGGGTCAGGGTTAGGGTTTGGGTTAGGTTTAGGGTTAGGGTTAGGGTTAGAGTTAGGTTTAGGGTTAGCTTTAGTTTTGGTTAGGGTTAGGATTTGAATGAAGTTAGGGTAGGTTTAGGGTTATGGGTAGGGTGAAATTTTGGTTAAAGGTGAGGATTCGGTTTAGGGTTAGGGTTCGAGTTATTGTTAGGGTTAGGTTTGAGTTTATGGTAGATTTCAAGTTAGGGTTAAGGTTAGGTTAGGGTTATGGTCAGGGTTAAGATTAGGATTAGGTTTAGGGTGAGGGTTAAGATCAGAATTATTGTAAGGGTTAGTTTTAGTTTCACAGGTGCGCCAAGGTTAAGGTTATGGTTTGGTATATGGGTAGGGATAGCTTTAGAGTTAGGGTGAGCTTTAGGTTAGGGATAGGGTGGAGTTTAAGATCGGGTGAGGGTTAGTGTTAGGGTTATGGCTAAGGTTTGGTTTAGCTTTCAGGTTAGTGTTAAGGTTGTGTTTCGTGTTAGGGTTAAGTTTACGGGTTCCGTTTACTTTTAGGATGAGGGTAAGATTTTAGGTTAGGCTTAAGTTTAGTGTTACGGTCCGGGTTAGGGTCACGTTTCGTGTTAGGCTTTGTGGTTGGGGTGAGGGTTAGGTTGAGGGTTAGGGTTGGGTAAGTACAGGATTACGGTTATGGTAAGGTGTTAGGGGTTAGAGTTTTACTTTAGGGTGAGTGTTTGGGCGAGGGTCCCAGTTAGTCATTGTGGTTCTGGTCATGCTTAGTTTTGGTTTATGGTTAGGGTTAGGTTTATGATCAGGTTTAGGGTTAGTGTTAGAGTTAGGGTTCAGGTTTGGGTTAGGCTTTGGTGTTAGGGGTTAGACTTTGGGTTAGAGTTACCGTTACTGCTTAGGGTTTCTCTTCAGTGTTAGGGTTAGGGTTAGGGAGAGCATTAGGGTTAGGGTTGGGGGATATGGTTAGGGGTTAGGGTGAGGGTTATGGTTAGTTTTACAGTTAAGGTGAGGGTTTAGAGTAAGTGTTATGTTTAGGCTTGGAGTTAGCGTTAGGTTTAGGCTTAGGGTTAGGTGTAGCGTAAGTTTTCGGTTTAGGTTCAGGTTTCGAATTCGAATTAGTGTTCTATTTAAGATCAAGGTTAGAGTTAGGGTTAGTGTTCGGATTAGGTGTACGGTTAGGATTAGGATTAGGTCTAGACTTCGGTTCAGGGCTAATGGAAGGCTTAGTTTTAGGGTTACAGGTGGAGTAGCGTTATGGTTAGAGTTTGGTTTAAGGTTAGGGTTTGGGTTAGGTTTAGGTTTAAGGTTAAGGTTAGGGTTAGGGTGGGATGAAGTTTAGGATGGCGTGAGGGTTATTCTTAGGGTTAGGGCTAGAGTTTGATTTTGTGTTCAGGTTAGTGTTAAGGTTAGGTTTAAAGTTCGGGTTAGGGTTAGGAGTTATCTTTAGGGTTAGTGTTAGGTTTAGGTTCAGGGTTAGAGTTACATTTAGGTTCAGGGTGAGGGTTAAGGTAAGGGTTAGGATTACGGTGAGGATTCTACTTAGTGTTAGAGGTTAGGTTTATGGTTAGGATAGGCTTAAGTTTAGGGTTAATGTTCGGGTTAGTGTTAGATTAGGGTTACTGTTCGTGTTTGGGTTAGGGTTAGGGATAAGTTTCGGGATAGTGTTAGGTTTAGGGTGGGAGATACGGTTCGGGTTTAGGGTGAGGGTTAGCATTAGGTTTAGAGTTAAGGTGAAGGTTTAGGGTAAGTGTTATGGTTAGGGTTAGAGTTAGAGTCAGAGTTAGGGTGAATTTTCAGTTAATAGTGAGGGTTAGGGTAAGGGTTAGGGTTAAGGTTAGAGTTAGGATTAAGATTAGTGTTAGGGTTAGGTTTAGGGTCAGGGTAAGGTTAGGGGTAAGGTTAGGGTTAAGGCTATGTTTACGGTCAGGGGTAGGGCTAGGTTAGGGTTAGGGTTCGGTTTAGAGTTAGAGTTAGTGCTAGGGTTTAGGGTTAGGTTTAGGGTCAGCTTTAGAGTTAGGGTTAGGGTTAGGGTTAGGGTAGAGTTAAGGTTAGGGTTAACTTTAAAGATAAGTAAGGGTTACGTTCAGGTCAGTGTTAGGGTTATTATTAGAGATAGGGTTAGGTTTAGGGAAAGGGTTAGGGTTCGTGTGAGGGTTAGTGTTAGGTTTACAGTTAAGCTGATGTTTTACGGTGTTAACGGTTAGGGTCAGGGTTAGAGTTAGGGTTAGGGTTAGGTTTAGGTGTAGGGCTAGAGTGAGGGGATAGTTTAGGGTTAGGTTTAGAGTGAAGGTTAAGTTAACATTAGTGTTAGGGTAAATATTAGAGTTAGGTGTTTGTCTTAAGGTTAGGATCAGGTTAGGGTTAGGTATAGGGTTAATGTTAGGGTTAGGTTTTGGTTTTTGTGTTAAGGTTAGGGTCCAGTTTAGGGCAGCTTTAGGGTTGGGTTTGGTTTAGGGTTGTGGTTAGGGTGAAGTTGAAGTTAAGGGTGAGGGTTGAGCTTAGCCTTAGCCTTAGGGGTTAGGGTTAGGTTTAAGGTTCGGATTAGGTTTAGGGTTAAGATCACTTTTAGGGTTAGGGTAAGTGTTAGGGTTAAGTGTTGGTTAGGTTTAGGGCTATGTTAAGGTCAGAGACAAGATTCGGTTAAGGGTAGGTTTAGGTTTAGATGTTAGTGTGAGGGTTAGTGTTAGGTTTCCATTTAAGCTGAGCGTGTAGGGTAAGTTTTAGGGTTAGAGATAGAGTTAGGGTCAGGGTTAGGTTTCAGTTTAGAGTTAGGGTTAGGTTCATGCTTAGGATTAGGGTTAGGGCCAGAGTTGGGGGATATTTCGTATTATGTTTAGTTTTAGGGTTAGGGTGAAGTTTATGTTAAGTGTGAGGGTTAGAGTTAGGGTTAGGTTTAGGTTTAGGGCTAGAGTGAAGGGATAGTTTAGGGTTAGGTTTAGTTTTAGAGTTAGGCTTAGGTATAGGGTGAAGGTTAAGATTAAGGTTAGGGAAAATATTAGAGTTAGGTGTTTGGGTTAAGGTTAGGATCAGGTTAGGGTTAGGTTGAGGGTTAGTGTTAGGGTTAGTGTTAGGTTTTGCTGTTTAGATTAATGTTAGGGTCAGGTTTAGGGTTAGCTTTAGGTTTAGGGTTCGGTTTAGGGTTAGGGTTAGGGTGAAGTTTAAGTCGAGTGAGGGTTGAGCTTAGCCTTAACGTTAGGGTTTAGGGTTAAGGTTAGGATGAGGTTTAGGGTTAAGATTCGTTTTAGGGTTAGGGTAAGTTTTAGGGTTAAGTCATGGTTAGGTTTAGGGTTAGTTTAAGGTTAGAGATAAGGTTAGCTTAAGGGTAGGGTGTAGGTTTAGATGTTACTGTCGGGGTTAGTGTTAGGTTTCCATTTAAGCTGAGTGTGTAGGGTAAGTTTTAAGGTTAGGATTAGGGTTAGAGATAGAGTTAGGGTCGGGGTTCGGTTTAAGTTTAGAGTTAGGGTGAGGCTTATGGTTAGGATTAGGGTTAGGGTCAGAGTTGGGGGAGATTTCGTATTATGTTTAGTTGTAGGGTTAGGGTTGGAGTGAAGTTTATGTTAAGTGTGAGGGTTAGGGTTAGTTTTAGGGGTTGGGTTCAGGTTAGGGTCAGGGTTAGGGTTTGGGTTAGGTTTAGGGTTAGGGTTAGGGTTAGAGTTAGGTTTAGGGTTAGCTTTAGTTTTGGTTAGGGTTAGGATTTGAATGAAGTTAGGGTAGGTTTAGGGTTATGGGTAGGGTGAAATTTTGGTTAAAGGTGAGGATTCGGTTTAGGGTTAGGGTTCGAGTTATTGTTAGGGTTAGGTTTGAGTTTATGGTAGATTTCAAGTTAGGGTTAAGGTTAGGTTAGGGTTATGGTCAGGGTTAAGATTAGGATTAGGTTTAGGGTGAGGGTTAAGATCAGAATTATTGTAAGGGTTAGTTTTAGTTTCACAGGTGCGCCAAGGTTAAGGTTATGGTTTGGTATATGGGTAGGGATAGCTTTAGAGTTAGGGTGAGCTTTAGGTTAGGGATAGGGTGGAGTTTAAGATCGGGTGAGGGTTAGTGTTAGGGTTATGGCTAAGGTTTGGTTTAGCTTTCAGGTTAGTGTTAAGGTTGTGTTTCGTGTTAGGGTTAAGTTTACGGGTTCCGTTTACTTTTAGGATGAGGGTAAGATTTTAGGTTAGGCTTAAGTTTAGTGTTACGGTCCGGGTTAGGGTCACGTTTCGTGTTAGGCTTTGTGGTTGGGGTGAGGGTTAGGTTGAGGGTTAGGGTTGGGTAAGTACAGGATTACGGTTATGGTAAGGTGTTAGGGGTTAGAGTTTTACTTTAGGGTGAGTGTTTGGGCGAGGGTCCCAGTTAGTCATTGTGGTTCTGGTCATGCTTAGTTTTGGTTTATGGTTAGGGTTAGGTTTATGATCAGGTTTAGGGTTAGTGTTAGAGTTAGGGTTCAGGTTTGGGTTAGGCTTTGGTGTTAGGGGTTAGACTTTGGGTTAGAGTTACCGTTACGGCTTAGGGTTTCTCTTCAGTGTTAGGGTTAGGGTTAGGGAGAGCATTAGGGTTAGGGTTGGGGGATATGGTTAGGGGTTAGGGTGAGGGTTATGGTTAGTTTTACAGTTAAGGTGAGGGTTTAGAGTAAGTGTTATGTTTAGGCTTGGAGTTAGCGTTAGGTTTAGGCTTAGGGTTAGGTGTAGCGTAAGTTTTCGGTTTAGGTTCAGGTTTCGAATTCGAATTAGTGTTCTATTTAAGATCAAGGTTAGAGTTAGGGTTAGTGTTCGGATTAGGTGTACGGTTAGGATTAGGATTAGGTCTAGACTTCGGTTCAGGGCTAATGGAAGGCTTAGTTTTAGGGTTACAGGTGGAGTAGCGTTATGGTTAGAGTTTGGTTTAAGGTTAGGGTTTGGGTTAGGTTTAGGTTTAAGGTTAAGGTTAGGGTTAGGGTGGGATGAAGTTTAGGATGGCGTGAGGGTTATTCTTAGGGTTAGGGCTAGAGTTTGATTTTGTGTTCAGGTTAGTGTTAAGGTTAGGTTTAAAGTTCGGGTTAGGGTTAGGAGTTATCTTTAGGGTTAGTGTTAGGTTTAGGTTCAGGGTTAGAGTTACATTTAGGTTCAGGGTGAGGGTTAAGGTAAGGGTTAGGATTACGGTGAGGATTCTACTTAGTGTTAGAGGTTAGGTTTATGGTTAGGATAGGCTTAAGTTTAGGGTTAATGTTCGGGTTAGTGTTAGATTAGGGTTACTGTTCGTGTTTGGGTTAGGGTTAGGGATAAGTTTCGGGATAGTGTTAGGTTTAGGGTGGGAGATACGGTTCGGGTTTAGGGTGAGGGTTAGCATTAGGTTTAGAGTTAAGGTGAAGGTTTAGGGTAAGTGTTATGGTTAGGGTTAGAGTTAGAGTCAGAGTTAGGGTGAATTTTCAGTTAATAGTGAGGGTTAGGGTAAGGGTTAGGGTTAAGGTTAGAGTTAGGATTAAGATTAGTGTTAGGGTTAGGTTTAGGGTCAGGGTAAGGTTAGGGGTAAGGTTAGGGTTAAGGCTATGTTTACGGTCAGGGGTAGGGCTAGGTTAGGGTTAGGGTTCGGTTTAGAGTTAGAGTTAGTGCTAGGGTTTAGGGTTAGGTTTAGGGTCAGCTTTAGAGTTATGGTTAGGGTTAGGGTTAGGGTAGAGTTAAGGTTAGGGTTAACTTTAAAGATAAGTAAGGGTTACGTTCAGGTCAGTGTTAGGGTTATTATTAGAGATAGGGTTAGGTTTAGGGAAAGGGTTAGGGTTCGTGTGAGGGTTAGTGTTAGGTTTACAGTTAAGCTGATGTTTTACGGTGTTAACGGTTAGGGTCAGGGTTAGAGTTAGGGTTAGGGTTAGGTTTAGGTGTAGGGCTAGAGTGAGGGGATAGTTTAGGGTTAGGTTTAGAGTGAAGGTTAAGTTAACATTAGTGTTAGGGTAAATATTAGAGTTAGGTGTTTGTCTTAAGGTTAGGATCAGGTTAGGGTTAGGTATAGGGTTAATGTTAGGGTTAGGTTTTGGTTTTTGTGTTAAGGTTAGGGTCCAGTTTAGGGCAGCTTTAGGGTTGGGTTTGGTTTAGGGTTGTGGTTAGGGTGAAGTTGAAGTTAAGGGTGAGGGTTGAGCTTAGCCTTAGCCTTAGGGGTTAGGGTTAGGTTTAAGGTTCGGATTAGGTTTAGGGTTAAGATCACTTTTAGGGTTAGGGTAAGTGTTAGGGTTAAGTGTTGGTTAGGTTTAGGGCTATGTTAAGGTCAGAGACAAGATTCGGTTAAGGGTAGGTTTAGGTTTAGATGTTAGTGTGAGGGTTAGTGTTAGGTTTCCATTTAAGCTGAGCGTGTAGGGTAAGTTTTAGGGTTAGAGATAGAGTTAGGGTCAGGGTTAGGTTTCAGTTTAGAGTTAGGGTTAGGTTCATGCTTAGGATTAGGGTTAGGGCCAGAGTTGGGGGATATTTCGTATTATGTTTAGTTTTAGGGTTAGGGTGAAGTTTATGTTAAGTGTGAGGGTTAGAGTTAGGGTTAGGTTTAGGTTTAGGGCTAGAGTGAAGGGATAGTTTAGGGTTAGGTTTAGTTTTAGAGTTAGGCTTAGGTATAGGGTGAAGGTTAAGATTAAGGTTAGGGAAAATATTAGAGTTAGGTGTTTGGGTTAAGGTTAGGATCAGGTTAGGGTTAGGTTGAGGGTTAGTGTTAGGGTTAGTGTTAGGTTTTGCTGTTTAGATTAATGTTAGGGTCAGGTTTAGGGTTAGCTTTAGGTTTAGGGTTCGGTTTAGGGTTAGGGTTAGGGTGAAGTTTAAGTCGAGTGAGGGTTGAGCTTAGCCTTAACGTTAGGGTTTAGGGTTAAGGTTAGGATGAGGTTTAGGGTTAAGATTAGTTTTAGGGTTAGGGTAAGTTTTAGGGTTAAGTCATGGTTAGGTTTAGGGTTAGTTTAAGGTTAGAGATAAGGTTAGCTTAAGGGTAGGGTGTAGGTTTAGATGTTACTGTCGGGGTTAGTGTTAGGTTTCCATTTAAGCTGAGTGTGTAGGGTAAGTTTTAAGGTTAGGATTAGGGTTAGAGATAGAGTTAGGGTCGGGGTTCGGTTTAAGTTTAGAGTTAGGGTGAGGCTTATGGTTAGGATTAGGGTTAGGGTCAGAGTTGGGGGAGATTTCGTATTATGTTTAGTTGTAGGGTTAGGGTTGGAGTGAAGTTTATGTTAAGTGTGAGGGTTAGGGTTAGTTTTAGGGGTTGGGTTCAGGTTAGGGTCAGGGTTAGGGTTTGGGTTAGGTTTAGGGTTAGGGTTAGGGTTAGAGTTAGGTTTAGGGTTAGCTTTAGTTTTGGTTAGGGTTAGGATTTGAATGAAGTTAGGGTAGGTTTAGGGTTATGGGTAGGGTGAAATTTTGGTTAAAGGTGAGGATTCGGTTTAGGGTTAGGGTTCGAGTTATTGTTAGGGTTAGGTTTGAGTTTATGGTAGGTTTCAAGTTAGGGTTAAGGTTAGGTTAGGGTTATGGTCAGGGTTAAGATTAGGATTAGGTTTAGGGTGAGGGTTAAGATCAGAATTATTGTAAGGGTTAGTTTTAGTTTCACAGGTGCGCCAAGGTTAAGGTTATGGTTTGGTATATGGGTAGGGATAGCTTTAGAGTTAGGGTGAGCTTTAGGTTAGGGATAGGGTGGAGTTTAAGATCGGGTGAGGGTTAGTGTTAGGGTTATGGCTAAGGTTTGGTTTAGCTTTCAGGTTAGTGTTAAGGTTGTGTTTCGTGTTAGGGTTAAGTTTACGGGTTCCGTTTACTTTTAGGATGAGGGTAAGATTTTAGGTTAGGCTTAAGTTTAGTGTTACGGTCCGGGTTAGGGTCACGTTTCGTGTTAGGCTTTGTGGTTGGGGTGAGGGTTAGGTTGAGGGTTAGGTTGAGGGCTAGGGTTGGGTAAGTATAGGATTACGGTTATGGTAAGGTGTTAGGGGTTAGAGTTTTACTTTAGGGTGAGTGTTTGGGCGAGGGTCCCAGTTAGTCATTGTGGTTCTGGTCATGCTTAGTTTTGGTTTATGGTTAGGGTTAGGTTTATGATCAGGTTTAGGGTTAGTGTTAGAGTTAGGGTTCAGGTTTGGGTTAGGCTTTGGTGTTAGGGGTTAGACTTTGGGTTAGAGTTACCGTTACGGCTTAGGGTTTCTCTTCAGTGTTAGGGTTAGGGTTAGGGAGAGCATTAGGGTTAGGGTTGGGGGATATGGTTAGGGGTTAGGGTGAGGGTTATGGTTAGTTTTACAGTTAAGGTGAGGGTTTAGAGTAAGTGTTATGTTTAGGCTTGGAGTTAGCGTTAGGTTTAGGCTTAGGGTTAGGTGTAGCGTAAGTTTTCGGTTTAGGTTCAGGTTTCGAATTCGAATTAGTGTTCTATTTAAGATCAAGGTTAGAGTTAGGGTTAGTGTTCGGATTAGGTGTACGGTTAGGATTAGGATTAGGTCTAGACTTCGGTTCAGGGCTAATGGAAGGCTTAGTTTTAGGGTTACAGGTGGAGTAGCGTTATGGTTAGAGTTTGGTTTAAGGTTAGGGTTTGGGTTAGGTTTAGGTTTAAGGTTAAGGTTAGGGTTAGGGTGGGATGAAGTTTAGGATGGCGTGAGGGTTATTCTTAGGGTTAGGGCTAGAGTTTGATTTTGTGTTCAGGTTAGTGTTAAGGTTAGGTTTAAAGTTCGGGTTAGGGTTAGGAGTTATCTTTAGGGTTAGTGTTAGGTTTAGGTTCAGGGTTAGAGTTACATTTAGGTTCAGGGTGAGGGTTAAGGTAAGGGTTAGGATTACGGTGAGGATTCTACTTAGTGTTAGAGGTTAGGTTTATGGTTAGGATAGGCTTAAGTTTAGGGTTAATGTTCGGGTTAGTGTTAGATTAGGGTTACTGTTCGTGTTTGGGTTAGGGTTAGGGATAAGTTTCGGGATAGTGTTAGGTTTAGGGTGGGAGATACGGTTCGGGTTTAGGGTGAGGGTTAGCATTAGGTTTAGAGTTAAGGTGAAGGTTTAGGGTAAGTGTTATGGTTAGGGTTAGAGTTAGAGTCAGAGTTAGGGTGAATTTTCAGTTAATAGTGAGGGTTAGGGTAAGGGTTAGGGTTAAGGTTAGAGTTAGGATTAAGATTAGTGTTAGGGTTAGGTTTAGGGTCAGGGTAAGGTTAGGGGTAAGGTTAGGGTTAAGGCTATGTTTACGGTCAGGGGTAGGGCTAGGTTAGGGTTAGGGTTCGGTTTAGAGTTAGAGTTAGTGCTAGGGTTTAGGGTTAGGTTTAGGGTCAGCTTTAGAGTTATGGTTAGGGTTAGGGTTAGGGTAGAGTTAAGGTTAGGGTTAACTTTAAAGATAAGTAAGGGTTACGTTCAGGTCAGTGTTAGGGTTATTATTAGAGATAGGGTTAGGTTTAGGGAAAGGGTTAGGGTTCGTGTGAGGGTTAGTGTTAGGTTTACAGTTAAGCTGATGTTTTACGGTGTTAACGGTTAGGGTCAGGGTTAGAGTTAGGGTTAGGGTTAGGTTTAGGTGTAGGGCTAGAGTGAGGGGATAGTTTAGGGTTAGGTTTAGAGTGAAGGTTAAGTTAACATTAGTGTTAGGGTAAATATTAGAGTTAGGTGTTTGTCTTAAGGTTAGGATCAGGTTAGGGTTAGGTATAGGGTTAATGTTAGGGTTAGGTTTTGGTTTTTGTGTTAAGGTTAGGGTCCAGTTTAGGGCAGCTTTAGGGTTGGGTTTGGTTTAGGGTTGTGGTTAGGGTGAAGTTGAAGTTAAGGGTGAGGGTTGAGCTTAGCCTTAGCCTTAGGGGTTAGGGTTAGGTTTAAGGTTCGGATTAGGTTTAGGGTTAAGATCACTTTTAGGGTTAGGGTAAGTGTTAGGGTTAAGTGTTGGTTAGGTTTAGGGCTATGTTAAGGTCAGAGACAAGATTCGGTTAAGGGTAGGTTTAGGTTTAGATGTTAGTGTGAGGGTTAGTGTTAGGTTTCCATTTAAGCTGAGCGTGTAGGGTAAGTTTTAGGGTTAGAGATAGAGTTAGGGTCAGGGTTAGGTTTCAGTTTAGAGTTAGGGTTAGGTTCATGCTTAGGATTAGGGTTAGGGCCAGAGTTGGGGGATATTTCGTATTATGTTTAGTTTTAGGGTTAGGGTGAAGTTTATGTTAAGTGTGAGGGTTAGAGTTAGGGTTAGGTTTAGGTTTAGGGCTAGAGTGAAGGGATAGTTTAGGGTTAGGTTTAGTTTTAGAGTTAGGCTTAGGTATAGGGTGAAGGTTAAGATTAAGGTTAGGGAAAATATTAGAGTTAGGTGTTTGGGTTAAGGTTAGGATCAGGTTAGGGTTAGGTTGAGGGTTAGTGTTAGGGTTAGTGTTAGGTTTTGCTGTTTAGATTAATGTTAGGGTCAGGTTTAGGGTTAGCTTTAGGTTTAGGGTTCGGTTTAGGGTTAGGGTTAGGGTGAAGTTTAAGTCGAGTGAGGGTTGAGCTTAGCCTTAACGTTAGGGTTTAGGGTTAAGGTTAGGATGAGGTTTAGGGTTAAGATTCGTTTTAGGGTTAGGGTAAGTTTTAGGGTTAAGTCATGGTTAGGTTTAGGGTTAGTTTAAGGTTAGAGATAAGGTTAGCTTAAGGGTAGGGTGTAGGTTTAGATGTTACTGTCGGGGTTAGTGTTAGGTTTCCATTTAAGCTGAGTGTGTAGGGTAAGTTTTAAGGTTAGGATTAGGGTTAGAGATAGAGTTAGGGTCGGGGTTCGGTTTAAGTTTAGAGTTAGGGTGAGGCTTATGGTTAGGATTAGGGTTAGGGTCAGAGTTGGGGGAGATTTCGTATTATGTTTAGTTGTAGGGTTAGGGTTGGAGTGAAGTTTATGTTAAGTGTGAGGGTTAGGGTTAGTTTTAGGGGTTGGGTTCAGGTTAGGGTCAGGGTTAGGGTTTGGGTTAGGTTTAGGGTTAGGGTTAGGGTTAGAGTTAGGTTTAGGGTTAGCTTTAGTTTTGGTTAGGGTTAGGATTTGAATGAAGTTAGGGTAGGTTTAGGGTTATGGGTAGGGTGAAATTTTGGTTAAAGGTGAGGATTCGGTTTAGGGTTAGGGTTCGAGTTATTGTTAGGGTTAGGTTTGAGTTTATGGTAGGTTTCAAGTTAGGGTTAAGGTTAGGTTAGGGTTATGGTCAGGGTTAAGATTAGGATTAGGTTTAGGGTGAGGGTTAAGATCAGAATTATTGTAAGGGTTAGTTTTAGTTTCACAGGTGCGCCAAGGTTAAGGTTATGGTTTGGTATATGGGTAGGGATAGCTTTAGAGTTAGGGTGAGCTTTAGGTTAGGGATAGGGTGGAGTTTAAGTTCGGGTGAGGGTTATGGCTAAGGTTTGGTTTAGCTTTCAGGTTAGTGTTCAGGTTGTGTTTCGTGTTAGGGTTAAGTTTACGGGTTCCGTTTACTTTTAGGATGAGGGTAAGATTTTAGGTTAGGCTTAAGTTTAGTGTTACGGTCCGGGTTAGGGTCACGTTTCGTGTTAGGCTTTGTGGTTGGGGTGAGGGTTAGGTTGAGGGTTAGGTTGAGGGCTAGGGTTGGGTAAGTATAGGATTACGGTTATGGTAAGGTGTTAGGGGTTAGAGTTTTACTTTAGGGTGAGTGTTTGGGCGAGGGTCCCAGTTAGTCATTGTGGTTCTGGTCATGCTTAGTTTTGGTTTATGGTTAGGGTTAGGTTTATGATCAGGTTTAGGGTTAGTGTTAGAGTTAGGGTTCAGGTTTGGGTTAGGCTTTGGTGTTAGGGGTTAGACTTTGGGTTAGAGTTACCGTTACTGCTTAGGGTTTCTCTTCAGTGTTAGGGTTAGGGTTAGGGAGAGCATTAGGGTTAGGGTTGGGGGATATGGTTAGGGGTTAGGGTGAGGGTTATGGTTAGTTTTACAGTTAAGGTGAGGGTTTAGAGTA
Source organism: Loxodonta africana (assembly GCF_030014295.1). Taxonomy (NCBI): domain Eukaryota; kingdom Metazoa; phylum Chordata; class Mammalia; order Proboscidea; family Elephantidae; genus Loxodonta; species Loxodonta africana. The sequence goes on along the minus strand of NW_026975457.1, from coordinate 7,914 downwards.
AGTGTTATGTTTAGGCTTGGAGTTAGCGTTAGGTTTAGGCTTAGGGTTAGGTGTAGCGTAAGTTTTCGGTTTAGGTTCAGGTTTCGAATTCGAATTAGTGTTCTATTTAAGATCAAGGTTAGAGTTAGGGTTAGTGTTCGGATTAGGTGTACGGTTAGGATTAGGATTAGGTCTAGACTTCGGTTCAGGGCTAATGGAAGGCTTAGTTTTAGGGTTACAGGTGGAGTAGCGTTATGGTTAGAGTTTGGTTTAAGGTTAGGGTTTGGGTTAGGTTTAGGTTTAAGGTTAAGGTTAGGGTTAGGGTGGGATGAAGTTTAGGATGGCGTGAGGGTTATTCTTAGGGTTAGGGCTAGAGTTTGATTTTGTGTTCAGGTTAGTGTTAAGGTTAGGTTTAAAGTTCGGGTTAGGGTTAGGAGTTATCTTTAGGGTTAGTGTTAGGTTTAGGTTCAGGGTTAGAGTTACATTTAGGTTCAGGGTGAGGGTTAAGGTAAGGGTTAGGATTACGGTGAGGATTCTACTTAGTGTTAGAGGTTAGGTTTATGGTTAGGATAGGCTTAAGTTTAGGGTTAATGTTCGGGTTAGTGTTAGATTAGGGTTACTGTTCGTGTTTGGGTTAGGGTTAGGGATAAGTTTCGGGATAGTGTTAGGTTTAGGGTGGGAGATACGGTTCGGGTTTAGGGTGAGGGTTAGCATTAGGTTTAGAGTTAAGGTGAAGGTTTAGGGTAAGTGTTATGGTTAGGGTTAGAGTTAGAGTCAGAGTTAGGGTGAATTTTCAGTTAATAGTGAGGGTTAGGGTAAGGGTTAGGGTTAAGGTTAGAGTTAGGATTAAGATTAGTGTTAGGGTTAGGTTTAGGGTCAGGGTAAGGTTAGGGGTAAGGTTAGGGTTAAGGCTATGTTTACGGTCAGGGGTAGGGCTAGGTTAGGGTTAGGGTTCGGTTTAGAGTTAGAGTTAGTGCTAGGGTTTAGGGTTAGGTTTAGGGTCAGCTTTAGAGTTAGGGTTAGGGTTAGGGTTAGGGTAGAGTTAAGGTTAGGGTTAACTTTAAAGATAAGTAAGGGTTACGTTCAGGTCAGTGTTAGGGTTATTATTAGAGATAGGGTTAGGTTTAGGGAAAGGGTTAGGGTTCGTGTGAGGGTTAGTGTTAGGTTTACAGTTAAGCTGATGTTTTACGGTGTTAATGGTTAGGGTCAGGGTTAGAGTTAGGGTTAGGGTTAGGTTTAGGTGTAGGGCTAGAGTGAGGGGATAGTTTAGGGTTAGGTTTAGAGTGAAGGTTAAGTTAACATTAGTGTTAGGGTAAATATTAGAGTTAGGTGTTTGTCTTAAGGTTAGGATCAGGTTAGGGTTAGGTATAGGGTTAATGTTAGGGTTAGGTTTTGGTTTTTGTGTTAAGGTTAGGGTCCAGTTTAGGGCAGCTTTAGGGTTGGGTTTGGTTTAGGGTTGTGGTTAGGGTGAAGTTGAAGTTAAGGGTGAGGGTTGAGCTTAGCCTTAGCCTTAGGGGTTAGGGTTAGGTTTAAGGTTCGGATTAGGTTTAGGGTTAAGATCACTTTTAGGGTTAGGGTAAGTGTTAGGGTTAAGTGTTGGTTAGGTTTAGGGCTATGTTAAGGTCAGAGACAAGATTCGGTTAAGGGTAGGTTTAGGTTTAGATGTTAGTGTGAGGGTTAGTGTTAGGTTTCCATTTAAGCTGAGCGTGTAGGGTAAGTTTTAGGGTTAGAGATAGAGTTAGGGTCAGGGTTAGGTTTCAGTTTAGAGTTAGGGTTAGGTTCATGCTTAGGATTAGGGTTAGGGCCAGAGTTGGGGGATATTTCGTATTATGTTTAGTTTTAGGGTTAGGGTGAAGTTTATGTTAAGTGTGAGGGTTAGAGTTAGGGTTAGGTTTAGGTTTAGGGCTAGAGTGAAGGGATAGTTTAGGGTTAGGTTTAGTTTTAGAGTTAGGCTTAGGTATAGGGTGAAGGTTAAGATTAAGGTTAGGGAAAATATTAGAGTTAGGTGTTTGGGTTAAGGTTAGGATCAGGTTAGGGTTAGGTTGAGGGTTAGTGTTAGGGTTAGTGTTAGGTTTTGCTGTTTAGATTAATGTTAGGGTCAGGTTTAGGGTTAGCTTTAGGTTTAGGGTTCGGTTTAGGGTTAGGGTTAGGGTGAAGTTTAAGTCGAGTGAGGGTTGAGCTTAGCCTTAACGTTAGGGTTTAGGGTTAAGGTTAGGATGAGGTTTAGGGTTAAGATTCGTTTTAGGGTTAGGGTAAGTTTTAGGGTTAAGTCATGGTTAGGTTTAGGGTTAGTTTAAGGTTAGAGATAAGGTTAGCTTAAGGGTAGGGTGTAGGTTTAGATGTTACTGTCGGGGTTAGTGTTAGGTTTCCATTTAAGCTGAGTGTGTAGGGTAAGTTTTAAGGTTAGGATTAGGGTTAGAGATAGAGTTAGGGTCGGGGTTCGGTTTAAGTTTAGAGTTAGGGTGAGGCTTATGGTTAGGATTAGGGTTAGGGTCAGAGTTGGGGGAGATTTCGTATTATGTTTAGTTGTAGGGTTAGGGTTGGAGTGAAGTTTATGTTAAGTGTGAGGGTTAGGGTTAGTTTTAGGGGTTGGGTTCAGGTTAGGGTCAGGGTTAGGGTTTGGGTTAGGTTTAGGGTTAGGGTTAGGGTTAGAGTTAGGTTTAGGGTTAGCTTTAGTTTTGGTTAGGGTTAGGATTTGAATGAAGTTAGGGTAGGTTTAGGGTTATGGGTAGGGTGAAATTTTGGTTAAAGGTGAGGATTCGGTTTAGGGTTAGGGTTCGAGTTATTGTTAGGGTTAGGTTTGAGTTTATGGTAGATTTCAAGTTAGGGTTAAGGTTAGGTTAGGGTTATGGTCAGGGTTAAGATTAGGATTAGGTTTAGGGTGAGGGTTAAGATCAGAATTATTGTAAGGGTTAGTTTTAGTTTCACAGGTGCGCCAAGGTTAAGGTTATGGTTTGGTATATGGGTAGGGATAGCTTTAGAGTTAGGGTGAGCTTTAGGTTAGGGATAGGGTGGAGTTTAAGTTCGGGTGAGGGTTATGGCTAAGGTTTGGTTTAGCTTTCAGGTTAGTGTTCAGGTTGTGTTTCGTGTTAGGGTTAAGTTTACGGGTTCCGTTTACTTTTAGGATGAGGGTAAGATTTTAGGTTAGGCTTAAGTTTAGTGTTACGGTCCGGGTTAGGGTCACGTTTCGTGTTAGGCTTTGTGGTTGGGGTGAGGGTTAGGTTGAGGGTTAGGTTGAGGGCTAGGGTTGGGTAAGTATAGGATTACGGTTATGGTAAGGTGTTAGGGGTTAGAGTTTTACTTTAGGGTGAGTGTTTGGGCGAGGGTCCCAGTTAGTCATTGTGGTTCTGGTCATGCTTAGTTTTGGTTTATGGTTAGGGTTAGGTTTATGATCAGGTTTAGGGTTAGTGTTAGAGTTAGGGTTCAGGTTTGGGTTAGGCTTTGGTGTTAGGGGTTAGACTTTGGGTTAGAGTTACCGTTACTGCTTAGGGTTTCTCTTCAGTGTTAGGGTTAGGGTTAGGGAGAGCATTAGGGTTAGGGTTGGGGGATATGGTTAGGGGTTAGGGTGAGGGTTATGGTTAGTTTTACAGTTAAGGTGAGGGTTTAGAGTAAGTGTTATGTTTAGGCTTGGAGTTAGCGTTAGGTTTAGGCTTAGGGTTAGGTGTAGCGTAAGTTTTCGGTTTAGGTTCAGGTTTCGAATTCGAATTAGTGTTCTATTTAAGATCAAGGTTAGAGTTAGGGTTAGTGTTCGGATTAGGTGTACGGTTAGGATTAGGATTAGGTCTAGACTTCGGTTCAGGGCTAATGGAAGGCTTAGTTTTAGGGTTACAGGTGGAGTAGCGTTATGGTTAGAGTTTGGTTTAAGGTTAGGGTTTGGGTTAGGTTTAGGTTTAAGGTTAAGGTTAGGGTTAGGGTGGGATGAAGTTTAGGATGGCGTGAGGGTTATTCTTAGGGTTAGGGCTAGAGTTTGATTTTGTGTTCAGGTTAGTGTTAAGGTTAGGTTTAAAGTTCGGGTTAGGGTTAGGAGTTATCTTTAGGGTTAGTGTTAGGTTTAGGTTCAGGGTTAGAGTTACATTTAGGTTCAGGGTGAGGGTTAAGGTAAGGGTTAGGATTACGGTGAGGATTCTACTTAGTGTTAGAGGTTAGGTTTATGGTTAGGATAGGCTTAAGTTTAGGGTTAATGTTCGGGTTAGTGTTAGATTAGGGTTACTGTTCGTGTTTGGGTTAGGGTTAGGGATAAGTTTCGGGATAGTGTTAGGTTTAGGGTGGGAGATACGGTTCGGGTTTAGGGTGAGGGTTAGCATTAGGTTTAGAGTTAAGGTGAAGGTTTAGGGTAAGTGTTATGGTTAGGGTTAGAGTTAGAGTCAGAGTTAGGGTGAATTTTCAGTTAATAGTGAGGGTTAGGGTAAGGGTTAGGGTTAAGGTTAGAGTTAGGATTAAGATTAGTGTTAGGGTTAGGTTTAGGGTCAGGGTAAGGTTAGGGGTAAGGTTAGGGTTAAGGCTATGTTTACGGTCAGGGGTAGGGCTAGGTTAGGGTTAGGGTTCGGTTTAGAGTTAGAGTTAGTGCTAGGGTTTAGGGTTAGGTTTAGGGTCAGCTTTAGAGTTAGGGTTAGGGTTAGGGTTAGGGTAGAGTTAAGGTTAGGGTTAACTTTAAAGATAAGTAAGGGTTACGTTCAGGTCAGTGTTAGGGTTATTATTAGAGATAGGGTTAGGTTTAGGGAAAGGGTTAGGGTTCGTGTGAGGGTTAGTGTTAGGTTTACAGTTAAGCTGATGTTTTACGGTGTTAATGGTTAGGGTCAGGGTTAGAGTTAGGGTTAGGGTTAGGTTTAGGTGTAGGGCTAGAGTGAGGGGATAGTTTAGGGTTAGGTTTAGAGTGAAGGTTAAGTTAACATTAGTGTTAGGGTAAATATTAGAGTTAGGTGTTTGTCTTAAGGTTAGGATCAGGTTAGGGTTAGGTATAGGGTTAATGTTAGGGTTAGGTTTTGGTTTTTGTGTTAAGGTTAGGGTCCAGTTTAGGGCAGCTTTAGGGTTGGGTTTGGTTTAGGGTTGTGGTTAGGGTGAAGTTGAAGTTAAGGGTGAGGGTTGAGCTTAGCCTTAGCCTTAGGGGTTAGGGTTAGGTTTAAGGTTCGGATTAGGTTTAGGGTTAAGATCACTTTTAGGGTTAGGGTAAGTGTTAGGGTTAAGTGTTGGTTAGGTTTAGGGCTATGTTAAGGTCAGAGACAAGATTCGGTTAAGGGTAGGTTTAGGTTTAGATGTTAGTGTGAGGGTTAGTGTTAGGTTTCCATTTAAGCTGAGCGTGTAGGGTAAGTTTTAGGGTTAGAGATAGAGTTAGGGTCAGGGTTAGGTTTCAGTTTAGAGTTAGGGTTAGGTTCATGCTTAGGATTAGGGTTAGGGCCAGAGTTGGGGGATATTTCGTATTATGTTTAGTTTTAGGGTTAGGGTGAAGTTTATGTTAAGTGTGAGGGTTAGAGTTAGGGTTAGGTTTAGGTTTAGGGCTAGAGTGAAGGGATAGTTTAGGGTTAGGTTTAGTTTTAGAGTTAGGCTTAGGTATAGGGTGAAGGTTAAGATTAAGGTTAGGGAAAATATTAGAGTTAGGTGTTTGGGTTAAGGTTAGGATCAGGTTAGGGTTAGGTTGAGGGTTAGTGTTAGGGTTAGTGTTAGGTTTTGCTGTTTAGATTAATGTTAGGGTCAGGTTTAGGGTTAGCTTTAGGTTTAGGGTTCGGTTTAGGGTTAGGGTTAGGGTGAAGTTTAAGTCGAGTGAGGGTTGAGCTTAGCCTTAACGTTAGGGTTTAGGGTTAAGGTTAGGATGAGGTTTAGGGTTAAGATTCGTTTTAGGGTTAGGGTAAGTTTTAGGGTTAAGTCATGGTTAGGTTTAGGGTTAGTTTAAGGTTAGAGATAAGGTTAGCTTAAGGGTAGGGTGTAGGTTTAGATGTTACTGTCGGGGTTAGTGTTAGGTTTCCATTTAAGCTGAGTGTGTAGGGTAAGTTTTAAGGTTAGGATTAGGGTTAGAGATAGAGTTAGGGTCGGGGTTCGGTTTAAGTTTAGAGTTAGGGTGAGGCTTATGGTTAGGATTAGGGTTAGGGTCAGAGTTGGGGGAGATTTCGTATTATGTTTAGTTGTAGGGTTAGGGTTGGAGTGAAGTTTATGTTAAGTGTGAGGGTTAGGGTTAGTTTTAGGGGTTGGGTTCAGGTTAGGGTCAGGGTTAGGGTTTGGGTTAGGTTTAGGGTTAGGGTTAGGGTTAGAGTTAGGTTTAGGGTTAGCTTTAGTTTTGGTTAGGGTTAGGATTTGAATGAAGTTAGGGTAGGTTTAGGGTTATGGGTAGGGTGAAATTTTGGTTAAAGGTGAGGATTCGGTTTAGGGTTAGGGTTCGAGTTATTGTTAGGGTTAGGTTTGAGTTTATGGTAGATTTCAAGTTAGGGTTAAGGTTAGGTTAGGGTTATGGTCAGGGTTAAGATTAGGATTAGGTTTAGGGTGAGGGTTAAGATCAGAATTATTGTAAGGGTTAGTTTTAGTTTCACAGGTGCGCCAAGGTTAAGGTTATGGTTTGGTATATGGGTAGGGATAGCTTTAGAGTTAGGGTGAGCTTTAGGTTAGGGATAGGGTGGAGTTTAAGATCGGGTGAGGGTTAGTGTTAGGGTTATGGCTAAGGTTTGGTTTAGCTTTCAGGTTAGTGTTAAGGTTGTGTTTCGTGTTAGGGTTAAGTTTACGGGTTCCGTTTACTTTTAGGATGAGGGTAAGATTTTAGGTTAGGCTTAAGTTTAGTGTTACGGTCCGGGTTAGGGTCACGTTTCGTGTTAGGCTTTGTGGTTGGGGTGAGGGTTAGGTTGAGGGTTAGGGTTGGGTAAGTACAGGATTACGGTTATGGTAAGGTGTTAGGGGTTAGAGTTTTACTTTAGGGTGAGTGTTTGGGCGAGGGTCCCAGTTAGTCATTGTGGTTCTGGTCATGCTTAGTTTTGGTTTATGGTTAGGGTTAGGTTTATGATCAGGTTTAGGGTTAGTGTTAGAGTTAGGGTTCAGGTTTGGGTTAGGCTTTGGTGTTAGGGGTTAGACTTTGGGTTAGAGTTACCGTTACGGCTTAGGGTTTCTCTTCAGTGTTAGGGTTAGGGTTAGGGAGAGCATTAGGGTTAGGGTTGGGGGATATGGTTAGGGGTTAGGGTGAGGGTTATGGTTAGTTTTACAGTTAAGGTGAGGGTTTAGAGTAAGTGTTATGTTTAGGCTTGGAGTTAGCGTTAGGTTTAGGCTTAGGGTTAGGTGTAGCGTAAGTTTTCGGTTTAGGTTCAGGTTTCGAATTCGAATTAGTGTTCTATTTAAGATCAAGGTTAGAGTTAGGGTTAGTGTTCGGATTAGGTGTACGGTTAGGATTAGGATTAGGTCTAGACTTCGGTTCAGGGCTAATGGAAGGCTTAGTTTTAGGGTTACAGGTGGAGTAGCGTTATGGTTAGAGTTTGGTTTAAGGTTAGGGTTTGGGTTAGGTTTAGGTTTAAGGTTAAGGTTAGGGTTAGGGTGGGATGAAGTTTAGGATGGCGTGAGGGTTATTCTTAGGGTTAGGGCTAGAGTTTGATTTTGTGTTCAGGTTAGTGTTAAGGTTAGGTTTAAAGTTCGGGTTAGGGTTAGGAGTTATCTTTAGGGTTAGTGTTAGGTTTAGGTTCAGGGTTAGAGTTACATTTAGGTTCAGGGTGAGGGTTAAGGTAAGGGTTAGGATTACGGTGAGGATTCTACTTAGTGTTAGAGGTTAGGTTTATGGTTAGGATAGGCTTAAGTTTAGGGTTAATGTTCGGGTTAGTGTTAGATTAGGGTTACTGTTCGTGTTTGGGTTAGGGTTAGGGATAAGTTTCGGGATAGTGTTAGGTTTAGGGTGGGAGATACGGTTCGGGTTTAGGGTGAGGGTTAGCATTAGGTTTAGAGTTAAGGTGAAGGTTTAGGGTAAGTGTTATG
>NW_026975456.1:0-54438 GCF_030014295.1 Loxodonta africana | reverse complement strand
CAGAGGTACCTCTGGGTACAGTGAAAGGCCTTCCTTCTGAGGTACCTCTGGGTACAGTCACCCTGCCTTTTTTCTCAGTTCCCTCTGGGTACAGTCACCACGCGTTCCTTCAGAGGTACCTCTGGGTACAGTGAAAGGCCTTTCTTCCGAGGTCCCTCTGGGTACAGTCAACGGCCTTCCTTCTGAGGTACCTCTGGGTACAGCACCCGGGCTTATTTCTGAGGTCCCTCTAGGTACAATCACCAGGCTTTTCTTCCGATCTACCTCTGGGTACAGTCACCAGACCTTCCCTCTGAGGTACCTTTGGATACAGTCACCAGCCCTTGTTTCCGAGGTAAGTCTGTGTACCCTCACCAGACCTTTCTTACGACGTACCTGCGGGTACAGTCACCAGGCTTTCCTTCTGAGTACGTACGGGTAGAGTCAACAGGCCTTCCTTCAGAGGTATCTCTGGGTACAGTCACACGGCCTTCTTTCTGAGGTCCCTCTGGGAACAGTCTCTAGGCCTTTCTTCTGAGGTACCTCTGGGTACAGTCACCAGGCCTTTCTCACGAAGTAACTCTGGGTACAGTCACCAGGCATTCCTTCAGAGTTAGCTCTGGGTACAGTGACCAGGCCTTCCTTCCGAGGTACCTCTGAGTACAGTCATCATGCCTTCCTTCTGAGGTACCACTGGGTACAGTCACGAGGTTTTTCTTCTGGGGTACCTCTGAGTACAGTCACCAGGCCTTTCTTCGGAGGTACGTCTGGGTAGTCACCAGGCCTTCCTTCCAAGGTACCTCTGGGTAGAGTCACCAGACCTTCCTTCCGAGGTACCTCTGGGTACACTCACCAGGCCTTTTTTCCACGGTACCTCTGAGTACAGTCACCAGGCATTCCTTCTGAGGTACCTCTGGGTACAGTCACCAGGTCTTGCTTCTGAGATACCTCTGGGTACAGTCCCCGGGCCTTTCTTCCGAGGTACCTTTGGGTACAGTCTCTGGACCTTCCTTCCGAGGTACCTCTGGGTAAAGTCACTATGCCCTCCCTCCGAGATACCTCTGGGTACAGTCAGCAGTCCTTCCTTCGGAGGTACCTCTGGGTATAGTCACCAGGCCATCCTTCCGAGGTACCTCTGGGTACACTCACCAGGCCTTTTTTCCGCGGTACCTCTGAGTAGAGTCACCAGGCATTCCTTCTCAGGTACCTCTGGGTACAGTCACCAGGCCTTCCTTACGAGTTACCTCTGGGTACAGTCACCAGGCCTTCCTTCTGAGATACCCCTGGGTACAGTCACCAGGCCTTCCTTCTGCGGTACCTCCGAGTACTGTCACCAGTCCTTCCTTCCCAGGTACTTCTAAGTACCGTCACCAAGCATTTCTTTCGAGGTACCTCTGGGTACGGTCACCAGGCCTTCCTTCCGAGACACTTCTGAGTTAAGCCACCAGGCTTTCCTTCCCAAGTACCTCTGGGTACAATCACCAGGCGCTCCTTCTGAGTTAGCTCTGGGTACAGTCACTAGGCCTTCCTTCCGAGGTACCACTGGGTACAGTCACCAGGCCTTTCTTCCGAGGTGCTTCTGCGTACAGTCGCCAGGCCTTCCTTCCCAGGTACCCCTGGGTACAGTCACCAGGCCTTCCTTCCGAGGTACCTCTGACTACAGTCACCAGGCCTTTCTTCCGAGGTACGTCTGGGTGCAGTCTCCAGGCCTTCCTTCCGAAGTACCTGTGGGTACAGTCATCAGGACTAGTTTCCGAGGTACCTCTGGATACACTCACCAGGCCGTTCTTAAGAGGTACCTCTGGTTACAGTCTCCAGTCGTTCCTTCTGAGGTACCTATGGGTAAAATCACCAGGCGTTCCTTCAGGGGTACCTCTGGGTACAGTGAAAGGCCTTCCTTCTGAGGTCCCTCTGGGTACAGCACCCGGGCTTATTTCTGAGGTCCCTCTGGGTACAGTCACCAGGCCTTCCTTCCGAGGTACCTCTAGGTACAGTCACCAGGCATTCCTTCAGAATTAGCTCTGGGTACAGTGACCAGGCCTTCCTTCCGAGGTACCTCTGGGTACAGTCACCAGGCCTTCCTTCTCAGGTACCTCTGGGTACAGTCACGAGGTATTTCTTCTGAGGTACCTCTGAGTACAGTCACCAGGACTTCCTTTCCAGGTACCTCTGGGTACAGTCAGCAGGGCTTCTTTCCGAGGTACCTCTGGGTAGTGTCATCAGGCATTTCTTCCCGGGTACCTCTGGGTACAGTCACCAGGCCTTCCTTCCGAGGTACCTCTGACTACAGTCACCAGGCCTTTCTTCCGAGGTACGTCTGGGTACAGTCTCCAGGCCTTCCTTCCGAAGTACCTGTTGGTACTGTCATCAGGACTAGTTTCCGAGGTACCTCTGGGTACACTCACCAGGCCGTTTTGCGAGGTACCTCTGGTTACAGTCTCCAGTCGTTCCTTCTGAGGTACCTCTGGGTACAGTCACCAGGCGTTCCTTCAGAGGTACCTCTGGGTACAGTGAAAGGCCTTCCTTCTGAGGTACCTCTGGGTACAGTCACCCTGCCTTTTTCCTCAGTTCCCTCTGGGTACAGTCACCAGGCGTTCCTTCAGAGGTACCTCTGGGTACAGTGAAAGGCCTTTCTTCCGAGGTCCCTCTGGGTACAGTCAACGGCCTTCCTTCTGAGGTACCTCTGGGTACAGCACCCGGGCTTATTTCTGAGGTCCCTCTAGGTACAATCACCAGGCTTTTCTTCCGATCTACCTCTGGGTACAGTCACCAGACCTTCCCTCTGAGGTACCTTTGGATACAGTCACCAGCCCTTGTTTCCGAGGTAAGTCTGTGTACCCTCACCAGACCTTTCTTACGACGTACCTGCGGGTACAGTCACCAGGCTTTCCTTCTGAGTACGTACGGGTAGAGTCAACAGGCCTTCCTTCAGAGGTATCTCTGGGTACAGTCACACGGCCTTCTTTCTGAGGTCCCTCTGGGAACAGTCTCTAGGCCTTTCTTCTGAGGTACCTCTGGGTACAGTCACCAGGCCTTTCTCACGAGGTACCTCTGGGTACAGTCACCAGGCATTCCTTCAGAGTTAGCTCTGGGTACAGTGACCAGGCCTTCCTTCCGAGGTACCTCTGGGTACAGTCATCATGCCTTCCTTCTGAGGTACCACTGGGTACAGTCACGAGGTTTTTCTTCTGGGGTACCTCTGAGTACAGTCACCAGGCCTTTCTTCGGAGGTACGTCTGGGTAGTCACCAGGCCTTCCTTCCAAGGTACCTCTGGGTACAGTCACCAGGCCTTCCTTCCGTGGTGTCTCTATGTACAGTCACGAGGCCTTTCTTCCGAGGTACTTTTGGGTACAGTCTCTGGACCTTCCTTCCGAGGTACCTCTGGGTAAAGTCACTATGCCCTCCCTCCGAGATACCTCTGGGTACAGTCACCAGTCTTTCCTTCTGAGGTACCACTGGGTACTGTCACGAGGTTTTTCTTCTGGGGTACCTCTGAGTACAGTCACCAGGCCTTTCTTCGGAGGTACGTCTGGGTAGTCACCAGGCCTTCCTTCCAAGGTACCTCTGGGTAGAGTCACCAGACCTTCCTTCCGAGGTACCTCTGGGTACACTCACCAGGCCTTTTTTCCACGGTACCTCTGAGTACAGTCACCAGGCATTCCTTCTGAGGTACCTCTGGGTACAGTCACCAGGTCTTGCTTCTGAGATACCTCTGGGTACAGTCACCGGGCCTTTCTTCCGAGGTACCTTTGGGTACAGTCTCTGGACCTTCCTTCCGAGGTACCTCTGGGTAAAGTCACTATGCCCTCCCTCCGAGATACCTCTGGGTACAGTCACCAGTCCTTCCTTCGGAGGTACCTCTGGGTATAGTCACCAGGCCATCCTTCCGAGGTACCTCTGGGTACACTCACCAGGCCTTTTTTCCGCGGTACCTCTGAGTACAGTCATCAGGCATTGCTTCTCAGGTACCTCTGGGTACAGTCACCAGGCCTTCCTTACGAGTTACCTCTGGGTACAGTCACCAGGCCTTCCTTCTGAGATACCCCTGGGTACAGTCACCAGGCCTTCCTTCTGCGGTACCTCCGAGTACTGTCACCAGTCCTTCCTTCCCAGGTACTTCTAAGTACCGTCACCAAGCATTTCTTTCGAGGTACCTCTGGGTACGGTCACCAGGCCTTCCTTCCGAGGCACTTCTCAGTTAAGCCACCAGGCTTTCCTTCCGAAGTAGCTCTGGGTACAATCACCAGGCGCTCCTTCTGAGTTAGCTCTGGGTACAGTCGCCAGGCCTTCCTTCCCAGGTACCCCTGGGTACAGTCACCAGGCCTTCCTTCCGAGGTACCTCTGACTACAGTCACCAGGCCTTTCTTCCGAGGTACGTCTAGGTACAGTCTCCAGCCCTTCCTTCCGAAGTACCTGTGGGTACAGTCATCAGGACTAGTTTCCGAGGTACCTCTGGGTACACTCACCAGGCCGTTCTTACGAGGTACCTCTGGTTACAGTCTCCAGTCGTTCCTTCTGAGGTACCTATGGGTACAATCACCAGGCGTTCCTTCAGGGTTACCTCTGGGTACAGTCAAAGGCCTTCCTTCTGAGGTCCCTCTGGGTACAGTCACTCTGCCTTCTTTCTCAGTTCCCTCTGGGTACAGTCAGCAGGCCTTTCTTCCGAGGTCCCTCTGGGTACAGTCAACGGCCTTCCTTCTGAGGTACCTCTGGGTACAGCACCCGGGCTTATTTCTGAGGTCCCTCTGGGTACAGTCACCAGGCCTTCCTTCCGAGGTACCTCTAGGTACAATCACCAGGCCTTCCTTCTGAGGTACCTCTGGGTACAGTCACGAGGTCTTTCTTCTGAGTTAGCTCTGGGTACAGTCACCAGGCCTTTCTTCCGAGGTACTTCTGTGTACAGTCACCAGGCCTTCCTTTCGGAGGTATCTCTAGGAACAATCACCAGGCCTTCCTTCTGAGGTACCTCTGGGTACAGTCACCAGGGATTCCTCCCGAGGTACCTCTGTTTAGAGTCACCAGGCATTTCTTCCGAGTTACCTCTGGGTACAGTAACCAGGCCTTCCTTCCGAGGTACCCCTGGGTACAGTCACCAGGCCTTCCTTCTCAGGTACGTCTGGGTACAGTCACGAGGTATTTCTTCTGAGGTACCTCTGAGGACAGTCACCAGGCCTTCCTTTCCAGGTACCTCTGGGTACATCAGCAGGGCTTCCTTCCGAGGTACCTCTGGGTAGTGTCATCAGGCATTTCTTCCCAGGTATCTCTGGGTACAGTCACCAGGCCTTCCTTCCGAGGTGCATCTGGGTACAGTAACCGGGCATTCCTTCTAAGGTATCCCTGGGTAAAGTCCCCAGGCCTTCCTTCCGAGGTACCTCTGAGTACAGTCACCAGGACTTTCTTCCGAAGTGCGTCTGGGTACAGTCACCAGGCCTTCCTTCCGAGGTACCTCTGGGTACAATCACCGGGCCTTCCTTTCCAGGTACCTCTGGGTACAGTCACCTGGCCTTCCTTCCGAGGTCCCTCTGGGTAGAGTCAGCAGGCCTTCCTTCCGAGGTACCTCTGGGTACAATCACCGGGCCTTCCTTTCCAGGTACCTCTGGGTACAGTCACCTGGCCTTCCTTCCGAGGTCCCTCTGGGTAGAGTCAGCAGGCCTTCCTTCCGAGGTACCTCTGAGTACAGTCATCCGGCCTTTATTAAGGGGTACGTTTGGGTAGAGTCATCAGGCTTTCCTTCTGAGGAACTTCTCGTTACAGTCACCAGGCCTTCCTCCCGAGGTAACTCTGGTTACAGTCATCAGGCTTTCCGTGGGAATTACCCTGGGTGCACTCACCACGCCTTTCCTACGAGTTACCTCTTGGTACAGTCACCAGGCCTTGCTTCTGAGGTACCTCTGGGTACAGTCACCAGGCCTTTCTTACGAGGTACCTCTGGGTACAGTCACCAGGCATTCCTTCAGAATTAGCTCTGGGTACAGTGACCAGGCCTTCCTTCCGAGGTACCTCTGGGTACAGTCACCAGACCTTCCTTCCCAGGTACCTCTGACTACAGTCACCAGGCCTTTCTTCCGAGGTACGTCTAGGTACAGTCTCCAGGCCTTCCTTCCGAAGTACCTGTGGGTACAGTCATCAGGACTAGTTTCCGAGGTACCTCTGGGTACACTCACCAGGCCGTTCTTACGAGGTACCTCTGGTTACAGTCTCCAGTCGTTCCTTCTGAGGTACCTATGGGTACAATCACCAGGCGTTCCTTCAGGGTTACCTCTGGGTACAGTCAAAGGCCTTCCTTCTGAGGTCCCTCTGGGTACAGTCACTCTGCCTTCTTTCTCAGTTCCCTCTGGGTACAGTCAGCAGGCCTTTCTTCCGAGGTCCCTCTGGGTACAGTCAACGGCCTTCCTTCTGAGGTACCTCTGGGTACAGCACCCGGGCTTATTTCTGAGGTCCCTCTGGGTACAGTCACCAGGCCTTCCTTCCGAGGTACCTCTAGGTACAATCACCAGGCCTTCCTTCTGAGGTACCTCTGGGTACAGTCACGAGGTCTTTCTTCTGAGTTAGCTCTGGGTACAGTCACCAGGCCTTTCTTCCGAGGTACTTCTGTGTACAGTCACCAGGCCTTCCTTTCGGAGGTATCTCTAGGAACAATCACCAGGCCTTCCTTCTGAGGTACCTCTGGGTACAGTCACCAGGGATTCCTCCCGAGGTACCTCTGTTTAGAGTCACCAGGCATTTCTTCCGAGTTACCTCTGGGTACAGTCACCAGGCCTTCCTTCGGAGGTAACTCTGGCTACAGTCAGCAGGCCTTCCTTCCGAGGTACCTCTGGGTACAGTCATCATGCCTTCCTTCTGAGGTACCACTGGGTACAGTCACGAGGTTTTTCTTCTGGGGTACCTCTGAGTACAGTCACCAGGCCTTTCTTCGGAGGTACGTCTGGGTAGTCACCAGGCCTTCCTTCCAAGGTACCTCTGGGTACAGTCACCAGGCCTTCCTTCCGTGGTGTCTCTATGTACAGTCACGAGGCCTTTCTTCCGAGGTACTTTTGGGTACAGTCTCTGGACCTTCCTTCCGAGGTACCTCTGGGTAAAGTCACTATGCCCTCCCTCCGAGATACCTCTGGGTACAGTCACCAGTCTTTCCTTCTGAGGTACCACTGGGTACTGTCACGAGGTTTTTCTTCTGGGGTACCTCTGAGTACAGTCACCAGGCCTTTCTTCGGAGGTACGTCTGGGTAGTCACCAGGCCTTCCTTCCAAGGTACCTCTGGGTAGAGTCACCAGACCTTCCTTCCGAGGTACCTCTGGGTACACTCACCAGGCCTTTTTTCCACGGTACCTCTGAGTACAGTCACCAGGCATTCCTTCTGAGGTACCTCTGGGTACAGTCACCAGGTCTTGCTTCTGAGATACCTCTGGGTACAGTCACCGGGCCTTTCTTCCGAGGTACCTTTGGGTACAGTCTCTGGACCTTCCTTCCGAGGTACCTCTGGGTAAAGTCACTATGCCCTCCCTCCGAGATACCTCTGGGTACAGTCACCAGTCCTTCCTTCGGAGGTACCTCTGGGTATAGTCACCAGGCCATCCTTCCGAGGTACCTCTGGGTACACTCACCAGGCCTTTTTTCCGCGGTACCTCTGAGTACAGTCATCAGGCATTGCTTCTCAGGTACCTCTGGGTACAGTCACCAGGCCTTCCTTACGAGTTACCTCTGGGTACAGTCACCAGGCCTTCCTTCTGAGATACCCCTGGGTACAGTCACCAGGCCTTCCTTCTGCGGTACCTCCGAGTACTGTCACCAGTCCTTCCTTCCCAGGTACTTCTAAGTACCGTCACCAAGCATTTCTTTCGAGGTACCTCTGGGTACGGTCACCAGGCCTTCCTTCCGAGGCACTTCTCAGTTAAGCCACCAGGCTTTCCTTCCGAAGTAGCTCTGGGTACAATCACCAGGCGCTCCTTCTGAGTTAGCTCTGGGTACAGTCGCCAGGCCTTCCTTCCCAGGTACCCCTGGGTACAGTCACCAGGCCTTCCTTTCGAGGTACCTCTGACTACAGTCACCAGGCCTTTCTTCCGAGGTACGTCTGGGTACAGTCTCCAGGCCTTCCTTCCGAAGTACCTGTGGATACAGTCATCAGTACTAGTTTCCGAGGTACCTCTGGATACACTCACCAGGCCGTTTTGCGAGGTACCTCTGGTTACAGTCTCCAGTCGTTCCTTCTGAGGTACCTATGGGTACAATCACCAGGCGTTCCTTCAGGAGTACCTCTGGGTACAGTCAAAGGCCTTCCTTCTGAGGTACCTCTGGGTACAGCACCCGGGCTTATTTCTGAGGTCACTCTGGGTACAGTCACCAGGCCTTCCTTCCGAGGTACCTCTAGGTACAATCACCAGGCCTTCCTTCTGAGGTACCTCTGGGTACAGTCACGAGGTCTTTCTTCTGAGTTAGCTCTGGGTACAGTCACCAGGCCTTTCTTCCGAGGTACTTCTGTGTACAGTCACCAGGCCTTCCTTTCGGAGGTATCTCTAGGAACAATCACCGGGCCTTCCTTCTGAGGTACCTCTGGGTACAGTCACCAGGGATTCCTCCCGAGGTACCTCTGTTTAGAGTCACCAGGCATTTCTTCCGAGTTACCTCTGGGTACAGTCACCAGGCCTTCCTTCCGAGGTACCCCTGGGTACAGTCACCAGGCCTTCGTTCTCAGGTACGTCTGGGTACAGTCACGAGGTATTTCTTCTGAGGTACCTCTGAGGACAGTCACCAGGCCTTCCTTTCCAGGTACCTCTGGGTACATCAGCAGGGCTTCCTTCCGAGGTACCTCTGGGTAGTGTCATCAGGCATTTCTTCCCAGGTATCTCTGGGTACAGTCACCAGGCCTTCCTTCCGAGGTGCATCTGGGTACAGTAACCAGGCATTCCTTCTAAGGTATCCCTGGGTAAAGTCCCCAGGCCTTCCTTCCGAGGTACCTCTGAGTACAGTCACCAGGACTTTCTTCCGAAGTGCGTCTGGGTACAGTCACCAGGCCTTCCTTCCGAGGTACCTCTGGGTACAATCACCGGGCCTTCCTTTCCAGGTACCTCTGGGTACAGTCACCTGGCCTTCCTTCCGAGGTCCCTCTGGGTAGAGTCAGCAGGCCTTCCTTCCGAGGTACCTCTGGGTACAATCACCGGGCCTTCCTTTCCAGGTACCTCTGGGTACAGTCACCTGGCCTTCCTTCCGAGGTCCCTCTGGGTAGAGTCAGCAGGCCTTCCTTCCGAGGTACCTCTGAGTACAGTCATCCGGCCTTTATTAAGGGGTACGTTTGGGTAGAGTCATCAGGCTTTCCTTCTGAGGAACTTCTCGTTACAGTCACCAGGCCTTCCTCCCGAGGTAACTCTGGTTACAGTCACCAGGCTTTCCGTGGGAATTACCCTGGGTGCACTCACCACGCCTTTCCTACGAGTTACCTCTTGGTACAGTCACCAGGCCTTACTTCTGAGGTACCTCTGGGTACAGTCACCAGGCCTTTCTTACGAGGTACCTCTGGGTACAGTCACCAGGCATTCCTTCAGAATTAGCTCTGGGTACAGTGACCAGGCCTTCCTTCCGACGTACCTCTGGGTACAGTCACCAGGCCTTCCTTCCGAGGTACCTCTGAGTACAGTCACCCGGCCTTTCTGAAGGGGTACGTCTGGGTAGAGTCATCAGGCCTTCCTTCTGAGGTACTTCTCGGAACAGTCAGCAGGCCTTTCTTCCGAGGTACCTCTGGCTGCAGTCACCTGGCTTTCCTTGGGAGATACCCTGGGTACAGTCACCACGCCTCTTTCGGAGTTACCTCTAGGTACAGTCACCAGGCCTTCGTTCCGAGGTACCCCTGGGTACAGTCACCAGGCCTTCCTTCTCAGGTACGTCTGGGTACAGTCACGAGGTATTTCTTCTGAGGTACCTCTGAGGACAGTCACCAGGCCTTCCTTTCCAGGTACCTCTGGGTACAGTCAGCAGGGCTTCCTTCCGAGGTACCTCTGGGTAGTGTCATCAGGCATGTCTTCCCAGGTATCTCTGGGCACAGTCACCAGGCCTTCCTTCCGAGGTACATCTGTGTACAGTAACCAGGCATTCCTTCTAAGGTATCCCTGGGTAAAGTCCCCAGGCCTTCCTTTCGAGGTACCTCTGAATACAGTCACCAGGACTTTCTTCCGAAGTGCGTCTGGGTACAGTCACCAGGCCTTCCTTCCGAGGTACCTCTAGGTACAATCACCAGGCCTTCCTTCTGAGGTACCTCTGGGTACAGTCACGAGGTCTTTCTTCTGAGTTAGCTCTGGGTACAGTCACCAGGCCTTTCTTCCGAGGTACTTCTGTGTACAGTCACCAGGCCTTCCTTTCGGAGGTATCTCTAGGAACAATCACCAGGCCTTCCTTCTGAGGTACCTCTGGGTACAGTCACCAGGGATTCCTCCCGAGGTACCTCTGTTTAGAGTCACCAGGCATTTCTTCCGAGTTACCTCTGGGTACAGTCACCAGGCCTTCCTTCGGAGGTAACTCTGGCTACAGTCAGCAGGCCTTCCTTCCGAGGTACCTCTGGTTACAGTCACCAGGCTTTCCTTGGGAGTTACCCTGGGTACAGTCACCACCCCTTTCTTCCGAGTTATCTCTAGGTACAGTCACCAGGCCTTCCTTCCGACGTACCTCTGGGTACAGTCACCAGGCCTTCCTTCCGACGTACCTCTGGGTACAGTCACCCGGCCTTTCTGAAGGGGTACGTCTGGGTAGAGTCATCAGGCCTTCCTTCTGAGGTACTTCTCGGAACAGTCAGCAGGCCTTTCTTCCGAGGTACCTCTGGCTGCAGTCACCTGGCTTTCCTTGGGAGATACCCTGGGTACAATCACCACGCCTCTTTCGGAGTTACCTCTAGGTACAGTCACCAGGCCTTCGTTCCGAGGTACCCCTGGGTACAGTCACCAGGCCTTCCTTCTCCGGTACGTCTGGGTACAGTCACGAGGTATTTCTTCTGAGGTACCTCTGAGGACAGTCACCAGGCCTTCCTTTCCAGGTACCTCTGGGTACAGTCAGCAGGGCTTCCTTCCGAGGTACCTCTGGGTAGTGTCATCAGGCATTTCTTCCCAGGTATCTCTGGGTACAGTCACCAGGCCTTCCTTCCGAGGTACATCTGGGTACAGTAACCAGGCATTCCTTCTAAGGTATCCCTGGGTAAAGTCCCCAGGCCTTCCTTTCGAGGTACCTCTGAATACAGTCACCAGGACTTTCTTCCGAAGTCCGTCTGGGTACAGTCACCAGGCCTTCCTTCCGAGGTACCTCTGGGTACAATCACCGGGCCTTCCTTTCCAGGTACCTCTGGGTACAGTCACCTGGCCTTCCTTCCGAGGTCCCTCTGGGTAGAGTCAGCAGGCCTTCCTTCCGAGGTACCTCTGGGTACAATCACCGGGCCTTCCTTTCCAGGTACCTCTGGGTACAGTCACCTGGCCTTCCTTCCGAGGTCCCTCTGGGTAGAGTCAGCAGGCCTTCCTTCCGAGGTACCTCTGAGTACAGTCATCCGGCCTTTATTAAGGGGTACGTTTGGGTAGAGTCATCAGGCTTTCCTTCTGAGGAACTTCTCGTTACAGTCACCAGGCCTTCCTCCCGAGGTAACTCTGGTTACAGTCACCAGGCTTTCCGTGGGAATTACCCTGGGTACACTCACCACGCCTTTCCTACGAGTTACCTCTTGGTACAGTCACCAGGCCTTGCTTCTGAGGTACCTCTGGGTACAGTCACCAGGCATTCCTTCAGAATTAGCTCTGGGTACAGTGACCAGGCCTTCCTTCCGAGGTACCTCTGGGTACAGTCACCAGACCTTCCTTCCGAGGTACCTCTGACTACAGTCACCAGGCCTTTCTTCCGAGGTACGTCTAGGTACAGTCTCCAGCCCTTCCTTCCGAAGTACCTGTGGGTACAGTCATCAGGACTAGTTTCCGAGGTACCTCTGGGTACACTCACCAGGCCGTTCTTACGAGGTACCTCTGGTTACAGTCTCCAGTCGTTCCTTCTGAGGTACCTATGGGTACAATCACCAGGCGTTCCTTCAGGGTTACCTCTGGGTACAGTCAAAGGCCTTTCTTCTGAGGTCCCTCTGGGTACAGTCACTCTGCCTTCTTTCTCAGTTCCCTCTGGGTACAGTCAGCAGGCCTTTCTTCCGAGGTCCCTCTGGGTACAGTCAACGGCCTTCCTTCTGAGGTACCTCTGGGTACAGCACCCGGGCTTATTTCTGAGGTCCCTCTGGGTACAGTCACCAGGCCTTCCTTCCGAGGTACCTCTAGGTACAATCACCAGGCCTTCCTTCTGAGGTACCTCTGGGTACAGTCACGAGGTCTTTCTTCTGAGTTAGCTCTGGGTACAGTCACCAGGCCTTTCTTCCGAGGTACTTCTGTGTACAGTCACCAGGCCTTCCTTTCGGAGGTATCTCTAGGAACAATCACCAGGCCTTCCTTCTGAGGTACCTCTGGGTACAGTCACCAGGGATTCCTCCCGAGGTACCTCTGTTTAGAGTCACCAGGCATTTCTTCCGAGTTACCTCTGGGTACAGTCACCAGGCCTTCGTTCGGAGGTAACTCTGGCCACAGTCAGCAGGCCTTCCTTCCGAGGTACCTCTGGTTACAGTCACCAGGCTTTCCTTGGGAGTTACCCTGGGTACAGTCACCACCCCTTTCTTCCGAGTTATCTCTAGGTACAGTCACCAGGCCTTCCTTCCGAGGTACCTCTGAGTACAGTCACCCGGCCTTTCTGAAGGGGTACGTCTGGGTAGAGTCATCAGGCCTTCCTTCTGAGGTACTTCTCGGAACAGTCAGCATTCCTTTCTTCCGAGGTACCTCTGGCTGCAGTCACCTGGCTTTCCTTGGGAGATACCCTGGGTACAGTCACCACGCCTCTTTCGGAGTTACCTCTAGGTACAGTCACCAGGCCTTCGTTCCGAGGTACCCCTGGGTACAGTCACCAGGCCTTCCTTCTCCGGTACGTCTGGGTACAGTCACGAGGTATTTCTTCTGAGGTACCTCTGAGGACAGTCACCAGGCCTTCCTTTCCAGGTACC
Source organism: Loxodonta africana (assembly GCF_030014295.1). NCBI lineage: Eukaryota > Metazoa > Chordata > Mammalia > Proboscidea > Elephantidae > Loxodonta > Loxodonta africana. Next base: position 41,410 of record NW_026975456.1, on the reverse strand, counting down.
TCTGGGTACAGTCAGCAGGGCTTCCTTCCGAGGTACCTCTGGGTAGTGTCATCAGGCATTTCTTCCCAGGTATCTCTGGGTACAGTCACCAGGCCTTCCTTCCGAGGTACATCTGGGTACAGTAACCAGGCATTCCTTCTAAGGTATCCCTGGGTAAAGTCCCCAGGCCTTCCTTTCGAGGTACCTCTGAATACAGTCACCAGGACTTTCTTCCGAAGTGCGTCTGGGTACAGTCACCAGGCCTTCCTTCCGAGGTACCTCTAGGTACAATCACCAGGCCTTCCTTCTGAGGTACCTCTGGGTACAGTCACGAGGTCTTTCTTCTGAGTTAGCTCTGGGTACAGTCACCAGGCCTTTCTTCCGAGGTACTTCTGTGTACAGTCACCAGGCTTTCCTTTCGGAGGTATCTCTAGGAACAATCACCAGGCCTTCCTTCTGAGGTACCTCTGGGTACAGTCACCAGGGATTCCTCCCGAGGTACCTCTGTTTAGAGTCACCAGGCATTTCTTCCGAGTTACCTCTGGGTACAGTCACCAGGCCTTCCTTCGGAGGTAACTCTGGCTACAGTCAGCAGGCCTTCCTTCCGAGGTACCTCTGGTTACAGTCACCAGGCTTTCCTTGGGAGTTACCCTGGGTACAGTTACCACCCCTTTCTTCCGAGTTATCTCTAGGTACAGTCACCAGGCCTTCCTTCCGACGTACCTCTGGGTACAGTCACCAGGCCTTCCTTCCGAGGTACCTCTGAGTACAGTCACCCGGCCTTTCTGAAGGGGTACGTCTGGGTAGAGTCATCAGGCCTTCCTTCTGAGGTACTTCTCGGAACAGTCAGCAGGCCTTTCTTCCGAGGTACCTCTGGCTGCAGTCACCTGGCTTTCCTTGGGAGATACCCTGGGTACAGTCACCACGCCTCTTTCGGAGTTACCTCTAGGTACAGTCACCAGGCCTTCGTTCCGAGGTACCCCTGGGTACAGTCACCAGGCCTTCCTTCTCAGGTACGTCTGGGTACAGTCACGAGGTATTTCTTCTGAGGTACCTCTGAGGACAGTCACCAGGCCTTCCTTTCCAGGTACCTCTGGGTACAGTCAGCAGGGCTTCCTTCCGAGGTACCTCTGGGTAGTGTCATCAGGCATTTCTTCCCAGGTATCTCTGGGTACAGTCACCAGGCCTTCCTTCCGAGGTACATCTGGGTACAGTAACCAGGCATTCCTTCTAAGGTATCCCTGGGTAAAGTCCCCAGGCCTTCCTTTCGAGGTACCTCTGAATACAGTCACCAGGACTTTCTTCCGAAGTGCGTCTGGGTACAGTCACCAGGCCTTCCTTCCGAGGTACCTCTGGGTACAATCACCGGGCCTTCCTTTCCAGGTACCTCTGGGTACAGTCACCTGGCCTTCCTTCCGAGGTCCCTCTGGGTAGAGTCAGCAGGCCTTCCTTCCGAGGTACCTCTGGGTACAATCACCGGGCCTTCCTTTCCAGGTACCTCTGGGTACAGTCACCTGGCCTTCCTTCCGAGGTCCCTCTGGGTAGAGTCAGCAGGCCTTCCTTCCGAGGTACCTCTGAGTACAGTCATCCGGCCTTTATTAAGGGGTACGTTTGGGTAGAGTCATCAGGCTTTCCTTCTGAGGAACTTCTCGTTACAGTCACCAGGCCTTCCTCCCGAGGTAACTCTGGTTACAGTCACCAGGCTTTCCGTGGGAATTACCCTGGGTACACTCACCACGCCTTTCCTACGAGTTACCTCTTGGTACAGTCACCAGGCCTTGCTTCTGAGGTACCTCTGGGTACAGTCACCAGGCATTCCTTCAGAATTAGCTCTGGGTACAGTGACCAGGCCTTCCTTCCGAGGTACCTCTGGGTACAGTCACCAGACCTTCCTTCCGAGGTACCTCTGACTACAGTCACCAGGCCTTTCTTCCGAGGTACGTCTAGGTACAGTCTCCAGCCCTTCCTTCCGAAGTACCTGTGGGTACAGTCATCAGGACTAGTTTCCGAGGTACCTCTGGGTACACTCACCAGGCCGTTCTTACGAGGTACCTCTGGTTACAGTCTCCAGTCGTTCCTTCTGAGGTACCTATGGGTACAATCACCAGGCGTTCCTTCAGGGTTACCTCTGGGTACAGTCAAAGGCCTTCCTTCTGAGGTCCCTCTGGGTACAGTCACTCTGCCTTCTTTCTCAGTTCCCTCTGGGTACAGTCAGCAGGCCTTTCTTCCGAGGTCCCTCTGGGTACAGTCAACGGCCTTCCTTCTGAGGTACCTCTGGGTACAGCACCCGGGCTTATTTCTGAGGTCCCTCTGGGTACAGTCACCAGGCCTTCCTTCCGAGGTACCTCTAGGTACAATCACCAGGCCTTCCTTCTGAGGTACCTCTGGGTACAGTCACGAGGTCTTTCTTCTGAGTTAGCTCTGGGTACAGTCACCAGGCCTTTCTTCCGAGGTACTTCTGTGTACAGTCACCAGGCCTTCCTTTCGGAGGTATCTCTAGGAACAATCACCAGGCCTTCCTTCTGAGGTACCTCTGGGTACAGTCACCAGGGATTCCTCCCGAGGTACCTCTGTTTAGAGTCACCAGGCATTTCTTCCGAGTTACCTCTGGGTACAGTCACCAGGCCTTCGTTCGGAGGTAACTCTGGCCACAGTCAGCAGGCCTTCCTTCCGAGGTACCTCTGGTTACAGTCACCAGGCTTTCCTTGGGAGTTACCCTGGGTACAGTCACCACCCCTTTCTTCCGAGTTATCTCTAGGTACAGTCACCAGGCCTTCCTTCCGACGTACCTCTGGGTACAGTCACCAGGCCTTCCTTCCGAGGTACCTCTGAGTACAGTCACCCGGCCTTTCTGAAGGGGTACGTCTGGGTAGAGTCATCAGGCCTTCCTTCTGAGGTACTTCTCGGAACAGTCAGCAGGCCTTTCTTCCGAGGTACCTCTGGCTGCAGTCACCTGGCTTTCCTTGGGAGATACCCTGGGTACAGTCACCACGCCTCTTTCGGAGTTACCTCTAGGTACAGTCACCAGGCCTTCGTTCCGAGGTACCCCTGGGTACAGTCACCAGGCCTTCCTTCTCAGGTACGTCCGGGTACAGTCACGAGGTATTTCTTCTGAGGTACCTCTGAGGACAGTCACCAGGCCTTCCTTTCCAGGTACCTCTGGGTACAGTCAGCAGGGCTTCCTTCCGAGGTACCTCTGGGTAGTGTCATCAGGCATTTCTTCCCAGGTATCTCTGGGCACAGTCACCAGGCCTTCCTTCCGAGGTACATCTGGGTACAGTAACCAGGCATTCCTTCTAAGGTATCCCTGGGTAAAGTCCCCAGGCCTTCCTTTCGAGGTACCTCTGAATACAGTCACCAGGACTTTCTTCCGAAGTGCGTCTGGGTACAGTCACCAGGCCTTCCTTCCGAGGTACCTCTAGGTACAATCACCAGGCCTTCCTTCTGAGGTACCTCTGGGTACAGTCACGAGGTCTTTCTTCTGAGTTAGCTCTGGGTACAGTCACCAGGCCTTTCTTCCGAGGTACTTCTGTGTACAGTCACCAGGCCTTCCTTTCGGAGGTATCTCTAGGAACAATCACCAGGCCTTCCTTCTGAGGTACCTCTGGGTACAGTCACCAGGGATTCCTCCCGAGGTACCTCTGTTTAGAGTCACCAGGCATTTCTTCCGAGTTACCTCTGGGTACAGTCACCAGGCCTTCCTTCGGAGGTAACTCTGGCTACAGTCAGCAGGCCTTCCTTCCGAGGTACCTCTGGTTACAGTCACCAGGCTTTCCTTGGGAGTTACCCTGGGTACAGTTACCACCCCTTTCTTCCGAGTTATCTCTAGGTACAGTCACCAGGCCTTCCTTCCGACGTACCTCTGGGTACAGTCACCAGGCCTTCCTTCCGAGGTACCTCTGAGTACAGTCACCCGGCCTTTCTGAAGGGGTACGTCTGGGTAGAGTCATCAGGCCTTCCTTCTGAGGTACTTCTCGGAACAGTCAGCAGGCCTTTCTTCCGAGGTACCTCTGGATGCAGTCACCTGGCTTTCCTTGGGAGATACCCTGGGTACAGTCACCACGCCTCTTTCGGAGTTACCTCTAGGTACAGTCACCAGGCCTTCGTTCCGAGGTACCCCTGGGTACAGTCACCAGGCCTTCCTTCTCAGGTACGTCTGGGTACAGTCACGAGGTATTTCTTCTGAGGTACCTCTGAGGACAGTCACCAGGCCTTCCTTTCCAGGTACCTCTGGGTACAGTCAGCAGGGCTTCCTTCCGAGGTACCTCTGGGTAGTGTCATCAGGCATTTCTTCCCAGGTATCTCTGGGTACAGTCACCAGGCCTTCCTTCCGAGGTACATCTGGGTACAGTAACCAGGCATTCCTTCTAAGGTATCCCTGGGTAAAGTCCCCAGGCCTTCCTTTCGAGGTACCTCTGAATACAGTCACCAGGACTTTCTTCCGAAGTGCGTCTGGGTACAGTCACCAGGCCTTCCTTCCGAGGTACCTCTGGGTACAATCACCGGGCCTTCCTTTCCAGGTACCTCTGGGTACAGTCACCTGGCCTTCCTTCCGAGGTCCCTCTGGGTAGAGTCAGCAGGCCTTCCTTCCGAGGTACCTCTGAGTACAGTCATCCGGCCTTTATTAAGGGGTACGTTTGGGTAGAGTCATCAGGCTTTCCTTCTGAGGAACTTCTCGTTACAGTCACCAGGCCTTCCTCCCGAGGTAACTCTGGTTACAGTCACCAGGCTTTCCGTGGGAATTACCCTGGGTGCACTCACCACGCCTTTCCTACGAGTTACCTCTTGGTACAGTCACCAGGCCTTGCTTCTGAGGTACCTCTGGGTACAGTCACCAGGCCTTTCTTACGAGGTACCTCTGGGTACAGTCACCAGGCATTCCTTCAGAATTAGCTCTGGGTACAGTGACCAGGCCTTCCTTCCGAGGTACCTCTGGGTACAGTCACCAGACCTTCCTTCCCAGGTACCTCTGACTACAGTCACCAGGCCTTTCTTCCGAGGTACGTCTAGGTACAGTCTCCAGGCCTTCCTTCCGAAGTACCTGTGGGTACAGTCATCAGGACTAGTTTCCGAGGTACCTCTGGGTACACTCACCAGGCCGTTCTTACGAGGTACCTCTGGTTACAGTCTCCAGTCGTTCCTTCTGAGGTACCTATGGGTACAATCACCAGGCGTTCCTTCAGGGTTACCTCTGGGTACAGTCAAAGGCCTTCCTTCTGAGGTCCCTCTGGGTACAGTCACTCTGCCTTCTTTCTCAGTTCCCTCTGGGTACAGTCAGCAGGCCTTTCTTCCGAGGTCCCTCTGGGTACAGTCAACGGCCTTCCTTCTGAGGTACCTCTGGGTACAGCACCCGGGCTTATTTCTGAGGTCCCTCTGGGTACAGTCACCAGGCCTTCCTTCCGAGGTACCTCTAGGTACAATCACCAGGCCTTCCTTCTGAGGTACCTCTGGGTACAGTCACGAGGTCTTTCTTCTGAGTTAGCTCTGGGTACAGTCACCAGGCCTTTCTTCCGAGGTACTTCTGTGTACAGTCACCAGGCCTTCCTTTCCAGGTACCTCTGGGTACAGTCAGCAGGGCTTCCTTCCGAGGTACCTCTGGGTAGTGTCATCAGGCATTTCTTCCCAGGTATCTCTGGGTACAGTCACCAGGCCTTCCTTCCGAGGTACATCTGGGTACAGTAACCAGGCATTCCTTCTAAGGTATCCCTGGGTAAAGTCCCCAGGCCTTCCTTTCGAGGTACCTCTGAATACAGTCACCAGGACTTTCTTCCGAAGTGCGTCTGGGTACAGTCACCAGGCCTTCCTTCCGAGGTACCTCTGGGTACAATCACCGGGCCTTCCTTTCCAGGTACCTCTGGGTACAGTCACCTGGCCTTCCTTCCGAGGTCCCTCTGGGTAGAGTCAGCAGGCCTTCCTTCCGAGGTACCTCTGAGTACAGTCATCCGGCCTTTATTAAGGGGTACGTTTGGGTAGAGTCATCAAGCTTTTCTTCTGAGGAACTTCTCGTTACAGTCACCAGGCCTTCCTTAGGAGGTACCTCTGGGTACAGTCACCGCCCTTCCCTCTGAGGTACCTCTGGGTACAGTCACCCGGGATTATTTCTGAGGTCCCTCTAGGTACAGTCACCAGGCTTTTCTTCCGATCTACCTCTGGGTACAGTCACCAGACCTTCCCTCTGAGGTACCTTTGGATACAGTCACCAGCCCTTGTTTCCGAGGTAAGTCTGTGTACACTCACCAGACCTTTCTTACGACGTACCTGCGGGTACAGTCACCAGGCTTTCCTTCTGAGTACGTACGGGTAGAGTCAACAGGCCTTCCTTCAGAGGTATCTCTGGGTACAGTCACACGGCCTTCTTTCTGAGGTCCCTCTGGGAACAGTCTCTAGGCCTTTCTTCTGAGGTACCTCTGGGTACAGTCACCAGGCCTTTCTCACGAAGTAACTCTGGGTACAGTCACCAGGCCTTCCTTCCGAGGTACCTCTGACTACAGTCACGAGGCCTTTCTTCCGAGGTACGTCTGGGTACAGTCTCCAGGCCTTCCTTCCGAAGTACCTGTTGGTACTGTCATCAAGACTAGTTTCCGAGGTACCTCTGGGTACACTCACCAGGCCGTTTTGCCAGGTACCTCTGGTTACAGTCTCCAGTCGTTCCTTCTGAGGTACCTATGGGTACAGTCACCAGGCGTTCCTTCAGAGGTACCTCTGGGTACAGTGAAAGGCCTTCCTTCTGAGGTACCTCTGGGTACAGTCACCCTGCCTTTTTTCTCAGTTCCCTCTGGGTACAGTCAGCAGGCCTTTCTTCCGAGGTCCCTCTGGGTACAGTCAACGGCCTTCCTTCAGAGGTACCTCTGGGTACAGCACCCGGGCTTATTTCTGAGGTCCCTGTGGGTACAGTCACCAGGCCTTTCTTAGGAGGTACCTCTGGGTACAGTCACCGCCCTTCCTTCTGAGGTACCTCTGGGTACAGTCACCCGGGATTATTTCTGAGGTCCCTCTAGGTACAGTCACCAGGCTTTTCTTCCGATCTACCTCTGGGTACAGTCACCAGACCTTCCCTCTGAGGTACCTTTGGATACAGTCACCAGCCCTTGTTTCCGAGGTAAGTCTGTGTACCCTCACCAGACCTTTCTTACGACGTACCTGCGGGTACAGTCACCAGGCTTTCCTTCTGAGGTACCTATGGGTAGAGTCAACAGGCCTTCCTTCAGAGGTATCTCTGGGTACAGTCACACGGCCTTCTTTCTGAGGTCCCTCTGGGAACAGTCTCTAGGCCTTTCTTCTGAGGTACCTCTGGGTACAGTCACCAGGCCTTTCTCACGAGGTACCTCTGGGTACAGTCACCAGGCATTCCTTCAGAGTTAGCTCTGGGTACAGTGACCAGGCCTTCCTTCCGAGGTACCTCTGGGTACAGTCATCATGCCTTCCTTCTGAGGTACCACTGGGTACAGTCACCAGGTCTTGCTTCTGAGATACCTCTGGGTACAGTCACCGGGCCTTTCTTCCGAGGTACCTTTGGGTACAGTCTCTGGACCTTCCTTCCGATGTACCTCTGGGTAAAGTAACTATGCCCTCCCTCCGAGATACCTCTGGGTACAGTCACCAGTCCTTCCTTCGGAGGTACCTCTGGGTATAGTCACCAGGCCATCCTTCTGAGGTCCCTCTGGGTACAGTCACCCTGCCTTTTTTCTCAGTTCCCTCTGGGTACAGTCAGCAGGCCTTTCTTCCGAGGTCCCTCTGGGTACAGTCAACGGCCTTCCTTCTGAGGTACCTCTGGGTACAGCACCCGGGCTTATTTCTGAGGTCCCTCTGGGTACAGTCACCAGGCCTTCCTTCCGAGGTACCTCTAGGTACAATCACCAGGCCTTCCTTCTGAGGTACCTCTGGGTACAGTCACGAGGTCTTTCTTCTGAGTTAGCTCTGGGTACAGTCACCAGGCCTTTCTTCCGAGGTACTTCTGTGTACAGTCACCAGGCCTTCGTTTCGGAGGTATCTCTAGGAACAATCACCAGGCCTTCCTTCTGAGGTACCTCTGGGTACAGTCACCAGGGATTTCTCCCGAGGTACCTCTGTTTAGAGTCACCAGGCATTTCTTCCGAGTTACCTCTGGGTACAGTCACCAGGCCTTCCTTCGGAGGTAACTCTGGCTACAGTCAGCAGGCCTTCCTTCCGAGGTACCTCTGGTTACAGTCACCAGGCTTTCCTTGGGAGTTACCCTGGGTACAGTCACCACTCCTTTCTTCCGAGTTATCTCTAGGTACAGTCACCAGGCCTTCCTTCCGACGTACCTCTGGGTACAGTCACCAGGCCTTCCTTCCGAGGTACCTCTGAGTACAGTCACCCGGCCTTTCTGAAGGGGTACGTCTGGGTAGAGTCATCAGGCCTTCCTTCTGAGGTACTTCTCGGAACAGTCAGCAGGGCTTTCTTCTGAGGTACCTCTGGCTGCAGTCACCTGGCTTTCCTTGGGAGATGCCCTGGGTACAGTCACCACGCCTCATTCGGACTTACCTCTAGGTACAGTCACCAGGCCTTCCTTCCAAGGTTCCCCTGGGTACAGTCACCAGGCCTTCCTTCTCAGGTACCTCTGGGTACAGTCACGAGGTATTTCTTCTGAGGTACCTCTGAGTACAGTCACCAGGCCTTCCTTCGGAGGTACCTCCGGGTATAGTCACCAGACCATCCTTCCGAGGTACATCTGGGTACACTCACCAGACCTTTTTCCGCGGTACCTCTGAGTACAGTCACCAGGCATTCCTTCTGAGGTACCTCTGGGTACAGTCACTAGGCCTTCCTTCCGAGGTACCTCTGGGTACAGTCACCATGCCTTCCTTCTGAGATACCTCTGGGTACAGTCAACAGGGCTTCCTTCTGCGGTACCTCCGAGTACAGTCACCAGGCCTTCCTTCCCAGGTACTTCTGAGTACCGTCACCAAGCATTTCTTCCGAGGTCCCTCTGGGTACGGTCCCCAGACCTTCCTTCCGACGTACCTCTGGGCGCGGTCACCAGGCCTTCCTTCCGAGGTACATCTGTGTACAGTCACCAGGCATTCCTTCTAAGTTATCTCTGGGTAAAGTCCCCAGGCTTTCCTTCTGCGGTACCTCTGAGTACAGTCACCAGAACTTTCTTCCGAGGTGCGCCTGGGTACACTCACCAGGCCTTCCTTCCGAGGAACCTCTCGGTGCAGTCACCAGGCCTTCCTTCCGAGGTAACTCTGGGTACAGTCACAAGACCTTCCCTCCGAGGTACCTCTGAGTACACTCACCAGGACTTTCTTCCGAGGTACGTCTGGGTACTGTCACCAGGCATTCCTTCTGCGGTACCTCGGAGTACAGTCACCAGGCCTTCCTTCCCAGGTACCTCTGAGTGCTGTCACCAAGCCTTCCTTCCGAGGTATCTCTGGGTACGCTCAACAGGCCTTCCTTCCGATGTACCTCTGGGTACAATCCCCAGGCCTTCCTTCCGAGGTACCTGTGGGTACAGTCACCAGGCATTCCTTCCGAAGTACCTCTGGGTATAGTCACCATGCCTTTCTTCTGAGGTGCTTCTTGGTACAGTCACCAGGTCTTTCTTCTGAAATATCGCCGGGTACAGTCACCAGCTGTTCCTTCCGAGGTATCTCTGTGTACAGTCACCAGGCATTTCTTAAGAGGGAACTCTGGGTACAATCACCAGGTTTTCATTCTGAGGTACCGCTGGGTACAGTCACCAGGCCTTCCATCTGAGGTTCCTGTGGGTACACCCACCAGGCCTTCTTTCTCAGGTAACTCTGGGTACAGTAACCAGGCCTTCCTTCCGTGGCCACTCTTAATACAGTCACCAGGCCTTTCTTCAGAGATACGTCTGGGTATAGTTACCAGGCCTTCGTTCCGAGGTACTTCTGGGTACAGTCACCAGGCCTTTCTTCCAAGGTACGTCTGGGTACGGTCACCAGGCCTTCCTTCCGAGGTACCTCTGGGAATGGTCACCAGGCCTTCCTTCCGATGTACCTCTGGGTATAGTCCCCAGGCCTTCCTTCCGAGGTACCTCTGGCTGCAGTCACCTGGCTTCCCTGGGAGATACCCTGGGTACAGTCACCACGCCTCTTTCGGAGTTACCTCTAGGTATAGTCACCAGGCCTTCCTTCCGAGGTACTTCTGGGTACAGTAACCAGGCCTTCCTTTCCAGGTACCTCTGGGTACAGTCAGCAGGGCTTCCTTCCGAGGTACCTCTGGGTAGTGTCATCAGGCATTTCTTCCCAGGTATCTCTGGGTACAGTCACCAGGCCTTCCTTCCGAGGTACATCTGGGTACAGTAACCAGGCATTCCTTCTAAGGTATCCCTGGGTAAAGTCCCCAGGCCTTCCTTTCGAGGTACCTCTGAGTACAGTCACCAGGACTTTCTTCCGAATGCGTCTGGGTACAGTCACCAGGCCTTCCTTCCGAGGTACCTCTGGGTACAGTCACCGGGCCTTCCTTTCCAGGTACCTCTGGGTACAGTCACCTGCCCTTCCTTCCGAGGTCCCTCTGGGTAGAGTCAGCAGGCCTTCCTTCCGAGGTACCTCTGAGTACAGTCATCCGGCCTTTATTAAAGGTTACGTTTGGGTAGAGTCATCAGGCTTTCCTTCTGAGGTACTTCTCGTTACACTCACCAGGCCTTCCTCCCGAGGTAACTCTGGTTACAGTCACCAGGCTTTCCGTGGGAATTACCCTGGGTACACTCACCACACCTTTCCTACGACTTAACTCTTGGTACAGTCACCAGGCCTTGCTTCTGAGGTACCTCTGGGTACAGTCACCAGGCCTTTCTGACGAGGTACCTCTGGGTACAGTCACCAGGCATTCCTTCAGAATTAGCTCTGGGTACAGTGACCAGGCCTTCCTTCCGAGGTACCTCTGGGTACAGTCACCAGGCCTTCCTTCTCAGGTACCTCTGGGTACAGTCACGAGGTATTTCTTCTGAGGTATCTCTGAGTACAGTCACCAGGACTTCCTTTCCAGGTACCTGTGGGTACAGTCAGCAGGGCTTCTTTCCGAGGTACCTCTGGGTAGTGTCATCAGGCATTTCTTCCCAGGTACCTCTGGGTACAGTCACCAGGCCTTCCTTCCGAGGTACCTCTGACTACAGTCACCAGGCCTTTCTTCCGAGGTACGTCTGGGTACAGTCTCCAGGCCTTCCTTCCGAAGTACCTGTTGGTACTGTCATCAGGACTAGTTTCCGAGGTACCTCTGGGTACACTCACCAGGCCGTTTTGCGAGGTACCTCTGGTTACAGTCTCCAGTCGTTCCTTCTGAGGTACCTATGGGTACAGTCACCAGGCGTTCCTTCAGAGGTACCTCTGGGTACAGTGAAAGGCCTTCCTTCTGAGGTACCTCTGGGTACAGTCACCCTGCCTTTTTTCTCAGTTTTCTCTGGGTACAGTCAGCAGGCCTTTCTTCCGAGGTCCCTCTGGGTACAGTCAACGGCCTTCCTTCTGAGGTACCTCTGGGTACAGCACCCGGGCTTATTTCTGAGGTCCCTCTGGGTACAGTCACCAGGCCTTCCTTCCGAGGTACCTCTGAGTGCTGTCACCAAGTCTTCCTTCCGAGGTACCTCTGGGTAAAGTCACTAGGCCTTCCCTCCGAGATTCCTCCGGGTACAGTCACCAGTCCTTCGTTCGGAGGTACCTCCGGGTATAGTCACCAGACCATCCTTCCGAGGTACATCTGGGTACACTCACCAGACCTTTTTCCGCGGTACCTCTGAGTACAGTCACCAGGCATTCCTTCTGAGGTACCTCTGGGTACAGTCACCAGGCCTTCCTTCCGAGGTACCTCTGTGTACAGTCACCACGCCTTCCTTCTGAGATACCTCTGGGTACAGTCAACAGGGCTTCCTTCTGCGGTACTTCCGACTACAGTCACCAGGCCTTCCTTCCCAGGTACTTCTGAGTACCGTCACCAAGCATTTCTTCCGAGGTCCCTCTGCGTACGGTCCCCAGACCTTCCTTCCGACGTACCTCTGGGCGCGGTCACCAGGCCTTCCTTCCGAGGTACATCTGTGTACAGTCACCAGGCATTCCTTCTAAGTTATCTCTGGGTAAAGTCCCCAGGCCTTCCTTCTGCGGTACCTCTGAGTACAGTCACCAGGCATTCCTTCTGAGGTACCTCTGGGTACAGTCACCAGGTCTTGCTTCTGAGATACCTCTGGGTACAGTCACCGGGCCTTCCTTCCGAGGTACCTTTGGGTACAGTCTCTGGACCTTCCTATCGAGGTACCTCTGGGTAAAGTCACTATGCCCTCCCTCCGAGATACCTCTGAGTACAGTCACCAGTCCTTCCTTCGGAGGTACCTCTGGGTATAGTCACCAGGCCATCATTCCGAGGTACCTCTGGGTACACTCACCAGGCCTTTTTTCCGCGGTACCTCTGAGTACAGTCACCAGGCATTCCTTCTCAGGTACCTCTGGGTACAGTCACCAGGCCTTCCTTACGAGTTACCTCTGGGTACAGTCACCAGGCCTTCCTTCTGAGATACCCCTGGGTACAGTCACCAGGCCTTCCTTCTGCGGTACCTCCGAGTACTGTCACCAGGTCTTCCTTCCCAGGTACTTCTAAGTACCGTCACCAAGCATTTCTTTCGAGGTACCTCTGGGTACGGTCACCAGGCCTTCCTTCCGAAGCACTTCTGAGTTAAGCCACCAGGGTTTCCTTCCGAAGTAACTCTGGGTAACATCACCAGGTGCTCCTTCTGAGTTAGCTCTGGGTACAGTCACTAGGACTTCCTTCCGAGGTACCTCTGGGTACAGTCACCAGGCCTTTCTTCCGAGGTGCTTCTGTGTACAGTCGCCAGGCCTTCCTTCCGAGGTACCCCTGCGTACAGACACCAGGCCTTCCTTCCGAGGTACCTCTGACTACAGTCACCAGGCCTTTCTTCCGAGGTACGTCTGGGTACAGTCTCCAGGCCTTCCTTCCGAAGTACCTGTGGGTACAGTCATCAGGACTAGTTTCCGAGGTACCTCTGGGTACACTCACCAGGCCGTTCTTACGAGGTACCTCTGGTCAGTCTCCAGTCGTTCCTTCTGAGGTACCTATGGGTACAATCACCAGGCGTTCCTTCAGGGGTACCTCTGGGTACAGTCAAAGGCCTTCCTTCTGAGGTCCCTCTGGGTACAGTCACTCTGCCTTCTTTTTCAGTTCCCTCTGGGTACAGTCAGCAGGCCTTTCTTCCGAGGTCCCTCTGGGTACAGTCAACGGCCTTCCTTCTGAGGTACCTCTGGGTACAGCACCCGGGCTTATTTCTGAGGTCCCTCTGGGTACAGTCACCAGGACTTCCTTCCGAGGTACCTCTAGGTACAATCACCAGGCCTTCCTTCTGAGGTAACTCTGGGTACAGTCACAAGGTCTTTCTTCTGAGTTAGCTCTGGGTACAGTCACCAGGCCTTTCTTCCGAGGTACTTCTGTGTACAGTCACCAGGCCTTCCTTTCAGAGGTATCTCTAGGAACAATCACCAGGCCTTCCTTCTGAGGTACCTCTGGGTACAGTCACCAGGGATTCCTCCCGAGGTACCTCTGTTTAGAGTCACCAGGCATTTCTTCCGAGTTACCTCTGGGTACAGTCACCAGGCCTTCCTTCGGAGGTAACTCTGGCTACAGTCAGCAGGCCTTCCTTCCGAGGTACCTCTGGTTACAGTCACCAGGCTTTCCTTGGGAGTTACCCTGGGTACAGTCACCACTCTTTTCTTCCGAGTTATCTCTAGGTACAGTCACCAGGCCTTCCTTCCGACGTACCTCTGGGTACAGTCACCAGGCCTTCCTTCCGAGGTACCTCTGAGTACAGTCACCCGGCCTTTCTTAAGGGGTACGTCTGGGTAGAGTCATCAGGCCTTCCTTCTGAGGTACTTCTCGGAACAGTCAGCAGGCCTTTCTTCCGAGGTACCTCTGGCTGCAGTCACCTGGCTTTCCTTGGGAGATGCCCTGGGTACAGTCACCACGCCTCATTCGGACTTACCTCTAGGTACAGTCACCAGGCCTTCCTTCCGAGGTTCCCCTGGGTACAGTCACCAGGCCTTCCTTCTCAGGTACCTCTGGGTACAGTCACGAGGTATTTCTTCTGAGGTACCTCTGAGTACAGTCACCAGGCCTTCCTTCGGAGGTACCTCCGGGTATAGTCACCAGACCATCCTTCCGAGGTACATCTGGGTACACTCACCAGACCTTTTTCCGCGGTACCTCTGAGTACAGTCACCAGGCATTCCTTCTGAGGTACCTCTGGGTACAGTCACTAGGCCTTCCTTCCGAGGTACCTCTGGGTACAGTTACCATGCCTTCCTTCTGAGATACCTCTGGGTACAGTCAACAGGGCTTCCTTCTGCGGTACCTCCGAGTACAGTCACCAGGCCTTCCTTCCCAGGTACTTCTGAGTACCGTCACCAAGCATTTCTTCCGAGGTCCCTCTGGGTACGGTCCCCAGACCTTCCTTCCGACGTACCTCTGGGCGCGGTCACCAGGCCTTCCTTCCGAGGTACATCTGTGTACAGTCACCAGGCATTCCTTCTAAGTTATCTCTGGGTAAAGTCCCCAGGCTTTCCTTCTGCGGTACCTCTGAGTACAGTCACCAGAACTTTCTTCCGAGGTGCGCCTGGGTACACTCACCAGGCCTTCCTTCCGAGGAACCTCTCGGTGCAGTCACCAGGCCTTCCTTCCGACGTAACTCTGGGTACAGTCACAAGACCTTCCCTCCGAGGTACCTCTGAGTACACTCACCAGGACTTTCTTCCGAGGTACGTCTGGGTACTGTCACCAGGCATTCCTTCTGCGGTACCTCGGAGTACAGTCACCAGGCCTTCCTTCCCAGGTACCTCTGAGTGCTGTCACCAAGCCTTCCTTCCGAGGTATCTCTGGGTCCGCTCAACAGGCCTTCCTTCCGATGTACCTCTGGGTACAATCCCCAGGCCTTCCTTCCGAGGTACCTGTGGGTACAGTCACCAGGCATTCCTTCCGAAGTACCTCTGGGTATAGTCACCATGCCTTTCTTCTGAGGTGCTTCTTGGTACAGTCACCAGGTCTTTCTTCTGAAATATCGCCGGGTACAGTCACCAGCTGTTCCTTCCGAGGTATCTCTGTGTACAGTCACCAGGCATTTCTTAAGAGGGAACTCTGGGTACAATCACCAGGTTTTCATTCTGAGGTACCGCTGGGTACAGTCACCAGGCCTTCCATCTGAGGTTCCTGTGGGTACACCCACCAGGCCTTCCTTCTCAGGTAACTCTGGGTACAGTAACCAGGCCTTCCTTCCGTGGCCACTCTTAATACAGTCACCAGGCCTTTCTTCAGAGATACGTCTGGGTATAGTTACCAGGCCTTCCTTCCGAGGTACTTCTGGGTACAGTCACCAGGCCTTTCTTCCAAGGTACGTCTGGGTACGGTCACCAGGCCTTCCTTCCGAGGTACCTCTGGGAATGGTCACCAGGCCTTCCTTGCGATGTACCTCTGGGTATAGTCCCCAGGCCTTCCTTCCGAGGTACCTCTGAGTACAGTCATCAGACTTTGTTTCCGAGGTACCTCTGGGTACAGTCACCAGGCCTTCCTTCTAAAGTACCTCTGGGTACACTCACCAGGCCATCCTTCTGAGGTACCTCTGCGTACAGTCACCAGGCTTTCCTTCTGAGATACCTTTGGGTACAGTCACCAGGCGTTCCTTCAGAGGTACCTCTGGGTACAGTCAAAGGCCTTCCTTCTCAGGTACCTCTGGGTACAGTCACCCGGCCTTCTTTCTCAGTTCCCTCTGGGTACAGTCACCAGGCCTTTCTTAGGAGGTACCTCTGGGTACAGTCACCCGGGATTATTTCTGAGGTCCCTCTAGGTACAGTCACCAGGCTTTTCTTCCGATCTACCTCTGGGTACAGTCACCAGACCTTCCCTCTGAGGTACCTTTGGATACAGTCACCAGCCCTTGTTTCCGAGGTAAGTCTGTGTACCCTCACCAGACCTTTCTTACGACGTACCTGCGGGTACAGTCACCAGGCTTTCCTTCTGAGTACGTACGGGTAGAGTCAACAGGCCTTCCTTCAGAGGTATCTCTGGGTACAGTCACACGGCCTTCTTTCTGAGGTCCCTCTGGGAACAGTCTCTAGGCCTTTCTTCTGAGGTACCTCTGGGTACAGTCACCAGGCCTTTCTCACGAGGTAACTCTGGGTACAGTCACCAGGCATTCCTTCAGAGTTAGCTCTGGGTACAGTGACCAGGCCTTCCTTCCGAGGTACCTCTGGGTACAGTCATCATGCCTTCCTTCTGAGGTACCACTGGGTACAGTCACGAGGTTTTTCTTCTGGGGTACCTCTGAGTACAGTCACCCGGCCTTTCTGAAAGGGTACGTCTGGGTAAAGTCATCAGGCCTTCCTTCTGAGGTATTTCTCGGAACAGTCACCAGGCCTTTCTTCCGAGGTACCTCTGGCTGCAGTCACCTGGCTTTCCTTGGGAGATACCCTGGGTACAGTCACCATGCCTCTTTCGGAGTTACCTCTAGGTATAGTCACCAGGCCTTCCTTCCGAGGTACCTCTTGGTACAGTCACCAGGCCTTCCTTTCAAGGTACCTCTGGGTACAGTCAGCAGGGCTTCCTTCCGAGGTACCTCTGGGTAGTGTCATCAGGCATTTCTTCCCAGGTATCTCTGGGTACAGTCACCAGGCCTTCCTTCCGAGGTACATCTGGGTACAGTAACCAGGCATTCCTTCTAAGGTATCCCTGGGTAAAGTCCCCAGGCCTTCCCTTCGAGGTACCTCTGAGTACAGTCACCAGGACTTTCTTCCGAAGTGCGTCTGGGTACAGTCACCAGGCCTTCCTTCCAAGGTACCTCTGGGTACAGTCACCTGGCCTTCCTTCCGAGGTCCCTCTGGGTAGAGTCAGCAGGCCTTCCTTCCGAGGTACCTCTGCGTACAGTCATCCGGCCTTTATTAAGGGGTACGTTTGGGTAGAGTCATCAGGCTTTCCTTCTGAGGTACTTCTCGTTACACTCACCAGGCCTTCCTCCCGAGGTAACTCTGGTTACAGTCACCAGGCTTTCCGTGGGAATTACCCTGGGTACACTCACCACACCTTTCCTACGACTTACCTCTTGGTACAGTCACCAGGCCTTGCTTCTGAGGTACCTCTGGGTACAGTCACCAGGCCTTTCTTACGAGGTACCTCTGGGTACAGTCACCAGGCATTCCTTCAGAATTAGCTCTGGGTACAGTGACCAGGCCTTCCTTCCGAGGTACCTCTGGGTACAGTCACCAGGCCTTCCTTCTCAGGTACCTCTGGGTACAGTCACGAGGTATTTCTTCTGAGGTATCTCTGAGTACAGTCACCAGGACTTCCTTTCCAGGTACCTGTGGGTACAGTCAGCAGGGCTTCTTTCCGAGGTACCTCTGGGTAGTGTCATCAGGCATTTCTTCCCAGGTACCTCTGGGTACAGTCACCAGGCCTTCCTTCCGAGGTACCTCTGACTACAGTCACCAGGCCTTTCTTCCGAGGTACATCTGTGTACAGTCTCCAGGCCTTCCTTCCGAAGTACCTGTTGGTACTGTCATCAGGACTAGTTTCCGAGGTACCTCTGGGTACACTCACCAGGCCGTTTTGCGAGGTACCTCTGGTTACAGTCTCCAGTCGTTCCTTCTGAGGTACCTATGGGTACAGTCACCAGGCGTTCCTTCAGAGGTACCTCTGGGTACAGTGAAAGGCCTTCCTTCTGAGGTACCTCTGGGTACAGTCACCCTGCCTTTTTTCTCAGTTCTCTCTGGGTACAGTCAGCAGGCCTTTCTTCCGAGGTCCCTCTGGGTACAGTCAACGGCCTTCCTTCTGAGGTACCTCTGGGTACAGCACCCGGGCTTATTTCTGAGGTCCCTCTGGGTACAGTCACCAGGACTTCCTTCCGAGGTACCTCTAGGTACAATCACCAGGCCTTCCTTCTGAGGTACCTCTGGTTACAGTCACCAGGCTTTCCTTGGGAGTTACCCTGGGTACAGTCACCACTCCTTTCTTCCGAGTTATCTCTAGGTACAGTTACCAGGCCTTCCTTCCGAGGTACCTGTGGGTACAGTCACCAGGCCTTCCTTCCGAGGTACCTCTGAGTACAGTCACCCAGCCTTTCTGAAGGGGTACGTCTGGGTAGAGTCATCAGGCCTTCCTTCTGAGGTACTTCTCGGAACAGTCAGCAGGCCTTTCTTCCGAGGTACCTCTGGCTGCAGTCACCTGGCTTTCCTTGGGAGATGCCCTGGGTACAGTCACCACGCCTCATTCGGACTTACCTCTAGGTACAGTCACCAGGCCTTCCTTCCGAGGTACCCCTGGGTACAGTCACCAGGCCTTCCTTCTCAGGTACCTCTGGGTACAGTCACGAGGTATTTCTTCTGAGGTACCTCTGAGTACAGTCACCAGGCCTTCCTTCGGAGGTACCTCCGGGTATAGACACCAGACCATCCTTCCTAGGTACATCTGGGTACACTCACCAGACCTTTTTCCGCGGTACCTCTGAGTACAGTCACCAGGCATTCCTTCTGAGGTACCTCTGGGTACAGTCACCATTCCTTCCTTCTGAGATACCTCTGGGTACAGTCAACAGGGCTTCCTTCTGCGGTACCTCCGAGTACAGTCACCAGGAATTCCTTCCCAGGTACTTCTGAGTACCGTCACCAAGCATTTCTTCCGAGGTCCCTCTGGGTACGGTCCCCAGACCTTCCTTCCGACGTACCTCTGGGCGCGGTCACCAGGCCTTCCTTCCGAGGTAGATCTGTGTACAGTCACCAGGCATTCCTTCTAAGTTATCTCTGGGTAAAGTCCCCAGGCCTTCCTTCCGAGGTACCTCTGAGTACAGTCATCAGACTTTGTTTCCGAGGTACCTCTGGGTACAGTCACCAGGCCTTCCTTCTAAAGTACCTCTGGGTACACTCACCAGGCCATCCTTCTGAGGTACCTCTGCGTACAGTCACCAGGCTTTCCTTCTGAGATACCTTTGGGTACAGTCACCAGGCGTTCCTTCAGAGGTACCTCTGGGTACAGTCAAAGGCCTTCCTTCTCAGGTACCTCTGGGTACAGTCACCCGGCCTTCTTTCTCAGTTCCCTCTGGGTACAGTCACCAGGCCTTTCTTCCGAGGTCCCTTTGGGTACAGTCACCAGGCCTTTCTTAGGAGGTACCTCTGGGTACAGTCACCCGGGATTATTTCTGAGGTCCCTCTAGGTACTGTCACCAGGCTTTTCTTCCGATCTACCTCTGGGTACAGTCACCAGACCTTCCCTCTGAGGTACCTTTGGATACAGTCACCAGCCCTTGTTTCCGAGGTAAGTCTGTGTACCCTCAC
Source organism: Loxodonta africana (assembly GCF_030014295.1). NCBI lineage: Eukaryota > Metazoa > Chordata > Mammalia > Proboscidea > Elephantidae > Loxodonta > Loxodonta africana. Next base: position 22,139 of record NW_026975456.1, on the reverse strand, counting down.
CAGACCTTTCTTACGACGTACCTGCGGGTACAGTCACCAGGCTTTCCTTCTGAGTACGTACGGGTAGAGTCAACAGGCCTTCCTTCAGAGGTATCTCTGGGTACAGTCACACGGCCTTCTTTCTGAGGTCCCTCTGGGAACAGTCTCTAGGCCTTTCTTCTGAGGTACCTCTGGGTACAGTCACCAGGCCTTTCTCACGAGGTACCTCTGGGTACAGTCACCAGGCATTCCTTCAGAGTTAGCTCTGGGTACAGTGACCAGGCCTTCCTTCCGAGGTACCTCTGGGTACAGTCATCATGCCTTCCTTCTGAGGTACCACTGGGTACAGTCACGAGGTTTTTCTTCTGGGGTACCTCTGAGTACAGTCACCCGGCCTTTCTGAAGGGGTACGTCTGGGTAAAGTCATCAGGCCTTCCTTCTGAGGTATTTCTCGGAACAGTCAGCAGGCCTTTCTTCCGAGGTACCTCTGGCTGCAGTCACCTGGCTTTCCTTGGGAGATACCCTGGGTACAGTCACCATGCCTCTTTCGGAGTTACCTCTAGGTATAGTCACCAGGCCTTCCTTCCGAGGTACCTCTTGGTACAGTCACCAGGCCTTCCTTTCAAGGTACCTCTGGGTACAGTCAGCAGGGCTTCCTTCCGAGGTACCTCTGGGTAGTGTCATCAGGCATTTCTTCCCAGGTATCTCTGGGTACAGTCACCAGGCCTTCCTTCCGAGGTACATCTGGGTACAGTAACCAGGCATTCCTTCTAAGGTATCCCTGGGTAAAGTCCCCAGGCCTTCCCTTCGAGGTACCTCTGAGTACAGTCACCAGGACTTTCTTCCGAAGTGCGTCTGGGTACAGTCACCAGGCCTTCCTTCCAAGGTACCTCTGGGTACAGTCACCTGGCCTTCCTTCCGAGGTCCCTCTGGGTAGAGTCAGCAGGCCTTCCTTCCGAGGTACCTCTGCGTACAGTCATCCGGCCTTTATTAAGGGGTACGTTTGGGTAGAGTCATCAGGCTTTCCTTCTGAGGTACTTCTCGTTACACTCACCAGGCCTTCCTCCCGAGGTAACTCTGGTTACAGTCACCAGGCTTTCCGTGGGAATTACCCTGGGTACACTCACCACACCTTTCCTACGACTTACCTCTTGGTACAGTCACCAGGCCTTGCTTCTGAGGTACCTCTGGGTACAGTCACCAGGCCTTTCTTACGAGGTACCTCTGGGTACAGTCACCAGGCATTCCTTCAGAATTAGCTCTGGGTACAGTGACCAGGCCTTCCTTCCGAGGTACCTCTGGGTACAGTCACCAGGCCTTCCTTCTCAGGTACCTCTGGGTACAGTCACGAGGTATTTCTTCTGAGGTATCTCTGAGTACAGTCACCAGGACTTCCTTTCCAGGTACCTGTGGGTACAGTCAGCAGGGCTTCTTTCCGAGGTACCTCTGGGTAGTGTCATCAGGCATTTCTTCCCAGGTACCTCTGGGTACAGTCACCAGGCCTTCCTTCCGAGGTACCTCTGACTACAGTCACCAGGCCTTTCTTCCGAGGTACATCTGTGTACAGTCTCCAGGCCTTCCTTCCGAAGTACCTGTTGGTACTGTCATCAGGACTAGTTTCCGAGGTACCTCTGGGTACACTCACCAGGCCGTTTTGCGAGGTACCTCTGGTTACAGTCTCCAGTCGTTCCTTCTGAGGTACCTATGGGTACAGTCACCAGGCGTTCCTTCAGAGGTACCTCTGGGTACAGTGAAAGGCCTTCCTTCTGAGGTACCTCTGGGTACAGTCACCCTGCCTTTTTTCTCAGTTCTCTCTGGGTACAGTCAGCAGGCCTTTCTTCCGAGGTCCCTCTGGGTACAGTCAACGGCCTTCCTTCTGAGGTACCTCTGGGTACAGCACCCGGGCTTATTTCTGAGGTCCCTCTGGGTACAGTCACCAGGCCTTCCTTCCGAGGTACCTCTAGGTACAATCACCAGGCCTTCCTTCTGAGGTACCTCTGGTTACAGTCACCAGGCTTTCCTTGGGAGTTACCCTGGGTACAGTCACCACTCCTTTCTTCCGAGTTATCTCTAGGTACAGTTACCAGGCCTTCCTTCCGAGGTACCTGTGGGTACAGTCACCAGGCCTTTCTTCCGAGGTACCTCTGAGTACAGTCACCCAGCCTTTCTGAAGGGGTACGTCTGGGTAGAGTCATCAGGCCTTCCTTCTGAGGTACTTCTCGGAACAGTCAGCAGGCCTTTCTTCCGAGGTACCTCTGGCTGCAGTCACCTGGCTTTCCTTGGGAGATACCCTGGGTACAGTCACCACGCCTCTTTCGGAGTTACCTCTAGGTACAGTCACCAGGCCTTCGTTCCGAGGTACCCCTGGGTACAGTCACCAGGCCTTCCTTCTCAGGTACGTCTGGGTACAGTCACGAGGTATTTCTTCTGAGGTACCTCTGAGGACAGTCACCAGGCCTTCCTTTCCAGGTACCTCTGGGTACAGTCAGCAGGGCTTCCTTCCGAGGTACCTCTGGGTAGTGTCATCAGGCATTTCTTCCCAGGTATCTCTGGGTACAGTCACCAGGCCTTCCTTCCGAGGTACATCTGTGTACAGTCACCAGGCATTCCTTCTAAGTTATCTCTGGGTAAAGTCCCCAGGCCTTCCTTCCGCGGTACCTCTGAGTACAGTCACCAAGACTTTCTTCCGAGGTGCGTCTGGGTACACTCACCAGGCCTTCCTTCCCAGGAACCTCTCGGTGCAGTCACCAGGCCTTCCTTCCGACGTAACTCTGGGTACAGTCACAAGACCTTCCCTCCGAGGTACCTCTGAGTACACTCACCAGGACTTTCTTCCGAGGTACGTCTGGGTACTGTCACCAGGCATTCCTTCTGCGGTACCTCGGAGTACAGTCACCAGGCCTTCCTTCCCAGGTACCTCTGAGTGCTGTCACCAAGCCTTCCTTCCGAGGTATCTCTGGGTACGCTCAACAGGCCTTCCTTCCGATGTACCTCTGGGTACAATCCCCAGGCCTTCCTTCCGAGATACCTGTGGGTACAGTCACCAGACATTCCTTCCGAAGTACCTCTGGGTGTAGTCAGCATGCCTTTCTTCTGAGGTGCTTCTTGGTACAGTCACCAGGTCTTTCTTCTGAAATATCGCCGGGTACAGTCACCAGCTGTTCCTTCCGAGGTATCTCTGTGTACAGTCACCAGGCATTTCTTAAGAGGGAACTCTGGGTACAATCACCAGGTTTTCATTCTGAGGTACCGCTGGGTACAGTCACCAGGCCTTCCATCTGAGGTTCCTGTGGGTACACCCACCAGGCCTTCCTTCTCAGGTACCTCTGGGTACAGTAACCAGGCCTTCCTTCCGTGGCCACTCTTAATACAGTCACCAGGCCTTTCTTCAGAGATACGTCTAGGTATAGTTACCAGGGCTTCCTTCCGAGGTACTTCTGGGTACAGTCACCAGGCCTTTCTTCCAAGGTACGTCTGGGTACGGTCACCAGGCCTTCCTTCCGAGGTACCTCTGGGAATGGTCACCAGGCCTTCCTTCCGATGTACCTCTGGGTATAGTCCCCAGGCCTTCCTTCCGAGGTACCTCTGAGTACAGTCATCAGGCTTTGTTTCCGAGGTACCTCTGGGTAGACTCACCAGGCCATCCTTCTGAGGTACCTCTGCGTACAGTCACCAGGCTTTCCTTCTGAGATACCTTTGGGTACAGTCACCAGGCGTTCCTTCAGAGGTACCTCTGGGTACAGTCAAAGGCCTTCTTTCTCAGGTAACTCTGGGTACAGTTACCCGGCCTTCTTTCTCAGTTCCCTCTGGGTACAGTCACCAGGACTTTCTTCTGAGGTACTTCTGTGTACAGTCGCCAGGCCTTCCTTCCGAGGTGCTTCTGTGTACAGTCGCCAGGCCTTCATTCCCAGGTACCCCTGGGTACAGTCACCAGGCCTTCCTTCCGAGGTACCTCTGACTACAGTCACCAGGCCTTTCTTCCGAGGTACGTCTGGGTACAGTCTCCAGGCCTTCCTTCCGAAGTACCTGTGGGTACAGTCATCAGGACTAGTTTCCGAGGTACCTCTGGGTACACTCACCAGGCCGTTCTTACGAGGTACCTCTGGTTACAGTCTCCAGTCGTTCCTTCTGAGGTACCTATGGGTACAATCACCAGGCGTTCCTTCAGGGGTACCTCTGGGTACAGTCAAAGGCCTTCCTTCTGAGGTACCTCTGGGTACAGTCACCAGGCCTTCCTTCCGAGGTACCTCTAGGTACAATCACCAGGCCTTCCTTCTGAGGTACCTCTGGGTACAGTCACGAGGTCTTTCTTCTGAGTTAGCTCTGGGTACAGTCACCAGGCCTTTCTTCCGAGGTACTTCTGTGTACAGTCACCAGGCCTTCCTTTCGGAGGTATCTCTAGGAACAATCACCAGGCCTTCCTTCTGAGGTACCTCTGGGTACAGTCACCAGGGATTCCTCCCGAGGTACCTCTGTTTAGAGTCACCAGGCATTTCTTCCGAGTTACCTCTGGGTACAGTCACCAGGCCTTCCTTCGGAGGTAACTCTGGCTACAGTCAGCAGGCCTTCCTTCCGAGGTACCTCTGGTTACAGTCACCAGGCTTTCCTTGGGAGTTACCCTGGGTACAGTCACCACTCCTTTCTTCCGAGTTATCTCTGGGTACAGTCACCAGGCCTTCCTTCCGACGTACCTCTGGGTACAGTCACCAGGCCTTCCTTCCGAGGTACCTCTGAGTAGAGTCACCCGGCCTTTCTGAAGGGGTACGTCTGGGTAGAGTCATCAGGCCTTCCTTCTGAGGTACTTCTCGGAACAGTCAGCAGGCCTTTCTTCCGAGGTACCTCTGGCTGCAGTCACCTGGCTTTCCTTGGGAGATGCCCTGGGTACAGTCACCACGCCTCATTCGGACTTACCTCTAGGTACAGTCACCAGGCCTTCCTTCCGAGGTTCCCCTGGGTACAGTCACCAGGCCTTCCTTCTCAGGTACCTCTGGGTACAGTCACGAGGTATTTCTTCTGAGGTACCTCTGAGTACAGTCACCAGGCCTTCCTTCGGAGGTACCTCCGGGTATAGTCACCAGACCATCCTTCCGAGGTACATCTGGGTACACTCACCAGACCTTTTTCCGCGGTACCTCTGAGTACAGTCACCAGGCATTGCTTCTGAGGTACCTCTGGGTACAGTCACCAGGCCTTGTTTCCGAGGTAAGTCTGTGTACCCTCACCAGACCTTTCTTACGACGTATCTGTGCGTACATTCATCAGGCTTTCCTTCTGAGGTACCTATGGGTAGAGTCAACAGGCCTTCCTTCAGAGGTATCTCTGGGTACAGTCACACGGCCTTCTTTCTGAGGTCCCTCTGGGAACAGTCTCTAGGCCTTTCTTCTGAGGTACCTCTGGGTACAGTCATCAGGCCTTCCTCACGAGGTACCTCTGGGTACAGTCACCAGGCATTCCTTCAGAGTTATCTCTGGGTACAGTGACCAGGCCTTCCTTCCGAGGTACCTCTGGTACAGTCATCATGCATTCCTTTTGAGGTACCTCTGGGTACAGTCATCATGCCTTCCTTCTGAGGTACAACTGGGTACAGACACGAGGTTTTTCTTCTGGGGTACCTCTGAGTACAGTCACCAGGCCTTTCTTTGGAGGTACGTCTGGGTAGTCACCAGGCCTTCCTTCCAAGGTACCTCTGGGTGGATTCACCAGGCCTTCCTTCTGAGGTACCTCTGTGTAGAGTCACCAGGTCTTACTTCTGAGATACCTCTGGGTACAGTCACCGGGCCTTTCTTCCGAGGTACCTTTGGGTACAGTCTCTGGACCTTCCTTCCAAAGTACCTCTGGGTAAAGTCACTATGCCCTCCCTCTGAGATACCTCTGGGTACAGTCATCAGTCCTTCCTTCGGAGGTACGTCTGGGTATAGTCACCAGGCCATCCTTTCGAGGTACCTCTGGGTACACACACCAGGCCTTTTTTCCGCGGTACCTCTGAGTACAGTCGCCAGGCATTCCTTCTGAGCTACCTCTGGGTACAGTCACGAGGTCTTTCTTCTGAGTTAGCTCTGGGTACAGTCACCAGGCCTTTCTTCCGAGGTACCTCTGACTACAGTCTCCAGGCCTTCCTTCCGAAGTACCTGTTGGTACTGTCATCAGGACTAGTTTCCGAGGTACCTCTGGGTACACTCACCAGGCCGTTTTGCGAGGTACCTCTGGTTACAGTCTCCAGTCGTTCCTTCTGTGGTACCTATGGGTACAATCACCAGGCGTTCCTTCAGGGGTACCTCTGGGTACAGTGAAAGGCCTTCCTTCTGAGGTACCTCTGGGTACAGTCACCCTGCCTTTTTTCTCAGTTCCCTCTGGGTACAGTCAGCAGGCCTTTCTTCCGAGGTCCCTCTGGGTACAGTCAACGGCCTTCCTTCTGAGGTACCTCTGGGTACAGCACCCGGGCTTATTTCTGAGGTCCCTGTGGGTACAGTCACCAGGCCTTTCTTAGGAGGTACCTCTGGGTACAGTCACCGCCCTTCCTTCTGAGGTACCTCTGGGTACAGTCACCCGGGATTATTTCTGAGGTCCCTCTAGGTACAGTCACCAGGCTTTTCTTCCGATCTACCTCTGGGTACAGTCACCAGACCTTCCCTCTGAGGTACCTTTGGATACAGTCACCAGCCCTTGTTTCCGAGGTAAGTCTGTGTACCCTCACCAGACCTTTCTTACGACGTACCTGCGGGTACAGTCACCAGGCTTTCCTTCTGAGTACGTACGGGTAGAGTCAACAGGCCTTCCTTCAGAGGTATCTCTGGGTACAGTCACACGGCCTTCTTTCTGAGGTCCCTCTGGGAGCAGTTTCTAGGCCTTTCTTCTGAGGTACCTCTGGGTACAGTCACCAGGCCTTTCTCACGAAGTAACTCTGGGTACAGTCACCAGGCATTCCTTCAGAGTTAGCTCTGGGTACAGTGACCAGGCCTTCCTTCCGAGGTACCTCTGAGTACAGTCATCATGCCTTCCTTCTGAGGTACCACTGGGTACAGTCACGAGGTTTTTCTTCTGGGGTACCTCTGAGTACAGTCACCAGGCCTTTCTTCGGAGGTACGTCTGGGTACTCACCAGGCCTTCCTTCCATGGTACCTCTGGGTAGAGTCACCAGGCCTGCCTTCCGAGGTACCTCTGGGTACACTCACCAGGCCTTTTTTCCGCCGTACCTCTGAGTACAGTCACCAGGCATTCCTACTGAGGTACCTCTGGGTACAGTCACCAGGTCTTGCTTCTGAGATACCTCTGGGTACAGTCACCGGGCCTTCCTTCCGAGGTACCTTTGGGTACAGTCTCTGGACCTTCCTTCCGAGGTACCTCTGGGTAAAATCTCTATGCCCTCCCTCCGAGATACCTCTGGGTACAGTCACCAGTCCTTCCTTCGGAGGTACCTCTGGGTATAGTCACCAGGCCATCCTTCCGAGGTACCTCTGGGTACACTCACCAGGCCTTTTTTCCGCGGTACCTCTGAGTACAGTCACCAGGCATTCCTTCTCAGGTACCTCTGGGTACAGTCACCAGGCCTTCCTTACGAGTTACCTCTGGGTACAGTCACCAGGCCTTCCTTCTGAGATACCCCTGGATACAGTCACCAGGCCTTCCTTCTGCGGTACCTCCGAGTACTGTCACCAGGCCTTCATTCCCAGGTCCTTCTAAGTACCGTCACCAAGCATTTCTTTCGAGGTACCTCTGGGTACGGTCACCAGGCCTTCCTTCCGAGGCACTTCTGAGTTAAGCCACCAGGCTTTCCTTCCGAAATACCTCTGGGTACAATCACCAGGCCCTCCTTCTGAGTTAGCTCTGGGTACAGTCACTAGGCCTTCCTTCCGAGGTACCTCTGGGTACAGTCACCAGGCCTTTCTTCCGAGGTGCTTCTGTGTACAGTCGCCAGGCCTTCCTTCCCAGCTACCCCTGGGTACAGTCACCAGGCCTTCCTTCCGAGGTACCTCTGACTACAGTCACCAGGCCTTTCTTCCGAGGTACGTCTGGGTACAGTCTCCAGGCCTTCCTTCCGAAGTACCTGTGGGTACAGTCATCAGGACTAGTTTCCGAGGTACCTCTGGGTACACTCACCAGGCCGTTCTTACGAGGTACCTCTGGTTACAGTCTCCAGTTGTTCCTTCTGAGGTGCCTATGGGTACAATCACCAGGCGTTCCTTCAGGGGTACCTCTGGGTACAGTCAAAGGCCTTCCTTCTGAGGTCCCTCTGGGTACAGTCACTCTGCCTTCTTTCTCAGTTCCCTCTGGGTACAGTCAGCAGGCCTTTCTTCCGAGGTCCCTCTGGGTACAGTCAACGGCCTTCCTTCTGAGGTACCTCTGGGTACAGCACCCGGGCTTATTTCTGAGGTCCCTCTGGGTACAGTCACCAGGCCTTCCTTCCGAGGTACCTCTAGGTACAATCACCAGGCCTTCCTTCTGAGGTACCTCTGGGTACAGTCACGAGGTCTTTCTTCTGAGTTAGCTCTGGGTACAGTCACCAGGCCTTTCTTCCGAGGTACTTCTGTGTACAGTCACCAGGCCTTCCTTTCGGAGGTATCTCTAGGAACAATCACCAGGCCTTCCTTCTGAGGTACCTCTGGGTACAGTCACCAGGGATTCCTCCCGAGGTACCTCTGTTTAGAGTCACCAGGCATTTCTTCCGAGTTACCTCTGGGTACAGTCACCAGGCCTTCCTTCGGAGGTAACTCTGGCTACAGTCAGCAGGCCTTCCTTCCGAGGTACCTCTGGTTACAGTCACCAGGCTTTCCTTGGGAGTTACCCTGGGTACAGTCACCACCCCTTTCTTCCGAGTTGTCTCTAGGTACAGTCACCAGGCCTTCCTTCCGAGGTACCTCTGAGTACAGTCACCCGGCCTTTCTGAAGGGGTACGTCTGGGTAGAGTCATCAGGCCTTCCTTCTGAGGTACTTCTCGGAACAGTCAGCAGGCCTTTCTTCCGAGGTACCTCTGGCTGCAGTCACCTGGCTTTCCTTGGGAGATACCCTGGGTACACTCACCACGCCTCTTTCGGAGTTACCTCTAGGTACAGTCACCAGGCCTTCGTTCCGAGGTACCCCTGGGTACAGTCACCAGGCCTTCCTTCTCAGGTACGTCTGGGTACAGTCACGAGGTATTTCTTCTGAGGTACCTCTGAGGACAGTCACCAGGCCTTCCTTTCCAGGTACCTCTGGGTACAGTCAGCAGGGCTTCCTTCCGAGGTACATCTGGGTACAGTAACCAGGCATTCCTTCTAAGGTATCCCTGGGTAAAGTCCCCAGGCCTTCCTTTCGAGGTACCTCTGAATACAGTCACCAGGACTTTCTTCCGAAGTGCGTCTGGGTACAGTCACCAGGCCTTCCTTCCGAGGTACCTCTGGGTACAATCACCGGGCCTTCCTTTCCAGGTACCTCTTGGTACAGTCACCTGGCCTTCCTTCCGAGGTCCCTCTGGGTAGAGTCAGCAGGCCTTCCTTCCGAGGTACCTCTGAGTACAGTCATACGGCCTTTATTAAGGGATACGTTTGGGTAGAGTCATCAGGCTTTCCTTCTGAGGAACTTCTCGTTACAGTCACCAGGCCTTCCTCCCGAGGTAACTCTGGTTACAGTCACCAGGCTTTCCGTGGGAATTACCCTGGGTACACTCACCACGCCTTTCCTACGACTTACCTCTTGGTACAGTCACCAGGCCTTGCTTCTGAGGTACCTCTGGGTACAGTCACCAGGCCTTTCTTACGAGGTACCTCTGGGTACAGTCACCAGGCATTCCTTCAGAATTAGCTCTGGGTACAGTGACCAGGCCTTCCTTCCGAGGTACCTCTGGGTACAGTCACCAGGCCTTCCTTCTCAGGTACCTCTGGGTACAGTCACGAGGTATTTCTTCTGAGGTACCTCTGAGTACAGTCACCAGGACTTCCTTTCCAGGTACCTCTGGGTACAGTCAGCAGGGCTTCTTTCCGAGGTACCTCTGGGTAGTGTCATCAGGCATTTCTTCCCAGGTACCTCTGGGTACAGTCACCAGGCCTTCCTTCCGAGGTACCTCTGACTACAGTCACCAGGCCTTTCTTCCGAGGTACGTCTGGGTAGAGTCTCCAGGCTTTCCTTCCGAAGTACCTGTTGGTACTGTCATCAGGACTAGTTTCCGAGGTACCTCTGGGTACACTCACCAGGCCGTTTTGCGAGGTACCTCTGGTTACAGTCTCCAGTCGTTCCTTCTGAGGTACCTCTGGGTACAGTCACCAGGCGTTCCTTCAGAGGTACCTCTGGGTACAGTGAAAGGCCTTCCTTCTGAGGTACCTCTGGGTACAGTCACCCTGCCTTTTTTCTCAGTTCCCTCTGGGTACAGTCAGCAGGCCTTTCTTCCGAGGTCCCTCTGGGTACAGTCAACGGCCTTCCTTCTGAGGTACCTCTGGGTACAGCACCCGGGCTTATTTCTGAGGTCCCTCTGGGTACAGTCACCAGGCCTTCCTTCCGAGGTACCTCTAGGTACAATCACCAGGCCTTCCTTCTGAGGTACCTCTGGGTACAGTCACGAGGTCTTTCTTCTGAGTTAGCTCTGGGTACAGTCACCAGGCCTTTCTTCCGAGGTACTTCTGTGTACAGTCACCAGACCTTCCCTCTGAGGTACCTTTGGATACAGTCACCAGCCCTTGTTTCCGAGGTAAGTCTGTGTACCCTCAGAAGACCTTTCTTACGATGTACCTGCGGGTACAGTCACCAGGCTTTCCTTCTGAGTACGTACGGGTAGAGTCAACAGGCCTTCCTTCAGAGGTATCTCTGGGTACAGTCACACGGCCTTCTTTCTGAGGTCCCTCTGGGAACAGTCTCTAGGCCTTTCTTCTGAGGTACCTCTGGGTACAGTCACCAGGCCTTTCTCACGAAGTAACTCTGGGTACAGTCACCAGGCATTCCTTCAGAGTTAGCTCTGGGTACAGTGACCAGGCCTTCCTTCCGAGGTACCTCTGAGTACAGTCATCATGCCTTCCTTCTGAGGTACCACTGGGTACAGTCACGAGGTTTTTCTTCTGGGGTACCTCTGAGTGCAGTCACCAGGCCTTTCTTCGGAGGTACGTCTGGGTAGTCACCAGGCCTTTTTTCCGCGGTACCTCTGAGTACAGTCACCAGGCATTCCTTCTGAGGTACCTCTGGGTACAGTCACCAGGTCTTGCTTCTGAGATACCTCTGGGTACAGTCACCGGGCCTTCCTTCCGAGGTACCTTTGGGTACAGTCTCTGGACCTTCCTTCCGAGGTACCTCTTGGTAAAGTCACTATGCCCTCCCTCCGAGATACCTCTGGGTACAGTCACCAGTCCTTCCTTCGGAGGTACCTCTGGGTATAGTCACCAGGCCATCCTTCCGAGGTACCTCTGGGTACACTCACCAGGCCTTTTTTCCGCGGTACCTCTGAGTACAGTCACCAGGCATTCCTTCTCAGGTACCTCTGGGTACAGTCACCAGGCCTTCCTTACGAGTTACCTCTGGGTACAGTCACCAGGCCTTCCTTCTGAGATACCCCTGGGTACAGTCACCAGGCCTTCCTTCTGCGGTACCTCCGAGTACTGTCACCAGGCCTTCCTTCCCAGGTACTTCTAAGTACCGTCACCAAGCATTTCTTTCGAGGTACCTCTGGGTACGGTCACCAGGCCTTCCTTCCGAGGCACTTCTGAGTTAAGCCACCAGGCTTTCCTTCCGAAGTACCTCTGGGTACAATCACCAGGCGCTCCCTCTGAGTTAGCTCTGGGTACAGTCACTAGGCCTTCCTTCCGAGGTACCTCTGGGTACAGTCACCAGGCCTTTCTTCCGAAGTGCTTCTGTGTACAGTCGCTAGGCCTTCCTTCCGAAGTACCTCTGGGTACAATCACCAGGCGCTCCTTCTGAGTTAGCTCTATGTACAGTCACTAGGCCTTCCTTCCGACGTACCTCTGGGTTCAGTCACCAGGCCTACCTTCCGAGGTAACTCTGAGTACAGTCACCCGGCCTTTCTTAAGGAGTACGTCTGGGTAGAGTCATCAGGCCTTCCTTCTGAGGTACTTCTCGGAACAGTCAGCAGGCCTTTCTTCCGAGGTACCTCTGGGTACAGTCACCAGGGATTCCTCCCGAGGTACCTCTGTTTAGAGTCACCAGGCATTTCTTCCGAGTTACCTCTGGGTACAGTCACCAGGCCTTCCTTCGGAGGTAACTCTGGCTACAGTCAGCAGGCCTTCCTTCCGAGGTACCTCTGGTTACAGTCACCAGGCTTTCCTTGGGAGTTACCCTGGGTACAGTCACCACTCCTTTCTTCCGAGTTATCTCTAGGTACAGTCACCAGGCCTTCCTTCCGACGTACCTCTGGGTACAGTCACCAGGCCTTTCTTCCGAGGTACCTCTGAGTACAGTCACCCGGCCTTTCTGAAGGGGTACGTCTGGGTAGAGTCATCAGGCCTTCATTCTGAGGTACTTCTCGGAACAGTCAGCAGGCCTTTCTTCCGAGGTACCTCTGGCTGCAGTCACCTGGCTTTCCTTGGGAGATACCCTGGGTACAGTCACCACGCCTCTTTCGGAGTTACCTCTAGGTACAGTCACCAGGCCTTCGTTCCGAGGTACCCCTGGGTACAGTCACCAGGCCTTCCTTCTCAGGTACGTCTGGGTACAGTCACGAGGTATTTCTTCTGAGGTACCTCTGAGGACAGTCACCAGGCCTTCCTTTCCAGGTACCTCTGGGTACAGTCAGCAGGGCTTCCTTCCGAGGTACCTCTGGGTAGTGTCATCAGGCATTTCTTCCCAGGTATCTCTGGGTACAGTCACCAGGCCTTCCTTCCGAGGTACATCTGGGTACAGTAACCAGGCATTCCTTCTAAGGTATCCCTGGGTAAAGTCCCCAGGCCTTCCTTTCGAGGTACCTCTGAATACAGTCACCAGGACTTTCTTCCGAAGTGCGTCTGGGTACAGTCACCAGGCCTTCCTTCCGAGGTACCTCTGGGTACAATCACCGGGCCTTCCTTTCCAGGTACCTCTGGGTACAGTCACCTGGCCTTCCTTCCGAGGTCCCTCTGGGTAGAGTCAGCAGGCCTTCCTTCCGAGGTACCTCTGAGTACAGTCATCCGGCCTTTATTAAGGGGTACGTTTGGGTAGAGTCATCAGGCTTTCCTTCTGAGAAACTTCTGGTTACAATCACCAGGCCTTCCTTCCGAGGTAACTCTGGTTACAGTCACCAGGCTTTCCGTGGGAATTACCCTGGGTACACTCACCACGCCTTTCCTACGAGTTACCTCTTGGTACAGTCACCAGGCCTTGCTTCTGAGGTACCTCTGGGTACAGTCACCAGGCCTTTCTTACGAGGTACCTCTGGGTACAGTCACCAGGCATTCCTTCAGAATTAGCTCTGGGTACAGTCACCAGGCCTTCCTTCCGAGGTACCTCTGAGTACAGTCACCAGGACTTCCTTTCCAGGTACCTCTGGGTACAGTCAGCAAGGCTTCTTTCCGAGGTAAATCTGGGTAGTGTCATCAGGCATTTCTTCCCAGGTACCTCTTGGTACAATCACCAGGCCTTCCTTCCGAGGTACCTCTGACTACAGTCACCAGGCCTTTCTTCCGAGGTACGTCTGGGTACAGTCTCCAGGCCTTCCTTCCGAAGTACCTGTTGGTACTGTCATCAGGACTACTTTCCGAGGTACCTCTGGGTACACTCACCAGGCCGTTTTGCGAGGTACCTCTGGTTACAGTCTCCAGTCGTTCCTTCTGAGGTACCTATGGGTACAGTCACCAGGCGTTCCTTCAGAGGTACCTCTGGGTACAGTGAAAGGCCTTCCTTCTGAGGTACCTCTGGGTACAGTCACCCTGCCTTTTTTCTCAGTTCCCTCTCGGTACAGTCAGCAGGCCTTTCTTCCGAGGTCCCTCTGGGTACAGTCAACGGCCTTCCTTCTGAGGTACCTCTGGGTACAGCACCCGGGCTTATTTCTGAGGTCCCTCTGGGTACAGTCACCAGGCCTTTCTTAGGAGGTACCTCTGGGTACAGTCACCGCCCTTCCTTCTGAGGTACCTCTGGGTACAGTCACCCGGGATTATTTCTGAGGTCCCTCTAGGTACAGTCACCAGGCTTTTCTTCCGACCTACCTCTGGGTACAGTCACCAGACCTTCCCTCTGAGGTACCTTTGGATACAGTCACCAGCCCTTGTTTCCGAGGTAAGTCTGTGTACCCTCACCAGACCTTTCTTACGACGTACCTGCGGGTACAGTCACCAGGCTTTCCTTCTGAGGTACCTATGGGTAGAGTCAACAGGCCTTCCTTCAGAGGTATCTCTGGGTACAGTCACACGGCCTTCTTTCTGAGGTCCCTCTGGGAACAGTCTCTAGGCCTTTCTTCTGAGGTACCTCTGGGTACAGTCACCAGGCCTTTCTCACGAGGTACCTCTGGGTACAGTCACCAGGCATTCCTTCAGAGTTAGCTCTGGGTACCGTGACCAGGCCTTCCTTCCGAGGTACCTCTGGGTACAGTCATCATGCCTTCCTTCTGAGGTACCACTGGGTACAGTCACGAGGTTTTTCTTCTGGGGTACCTCTGAGTACAGTCACCAGGCCTTTCTTCGGAGGTACGTCTGGGTAGTCACCAGGCCTTCCTTCCAAGGTACCTCTGGGTACACTCACCAGGCCTTTTTTCCGCGGTACCTCTGAGTACAGTCACCAGGCATTCCTTCTGAGGTACCTCTGGGTACAGTCACCAGGTCTTGCTTCTGAGATACCTCTGGGTACAGTCACCGGGCCTTCCTTGCGAGGTACCTTTGGGTACAGTCTCTGGACCTTCCTTCCGAGGTACCTCTGGGTAAAGTCACTATGCCCTCCCTCCGAGATACCTCTGGGTACAGTCAGCAGTCCTTCCTTCGGAGGTACCTCTGGGTATAGTCACCAGGCCATCCTTCCGAGGTACCTCTGGGTACACTCACCAGGCCTTTTTTCCGCGGTACCTCTGAGTACAGTCACCAGGCATTCCTTCTCAGGTACCTCTGGGTACAGTCACCAGGCCTTCCTTACGAGTTACCTCTGGGTACAGTCACCAGGCCTTCCTCCTGAGATACACCTGGGTACAGTCACCAGGCCTTCCTTCTGCGGTACCTCCGAGTACTGTCACCAGGCCTTCCTTCCCAGGTACTTCTAAGTACCGTCACCAAGCATTTCTTTCGAGGTACCTCTGGGTACGGTCACCAGGCCTTCCTTCCGAGGCACTTCTGAGTTAAGCCACCAGACTTTCCTTCCGAAGTACCTCTGGGTACAATCACCAGGCGCTCCTTCTGAGTTAGCTCTGGGTACAGTCACTAGGCCTTCCTTCCGAGGTACCACTGGGTACAGTCACCAGGCCTTTCTTCCGAGGTGCTTCTGTGTACAGTCGCCAGGTCTTCCTTCTGAGGTACCCCTGGGTACAGTCACCAGGCCTTCCTTCCGAGGTACCTCTGACTACAGTCACCAGGCCTTTCTTCAGAGGTACGTCTGGGTACAGTCTCCAGGCCTTCCTTCCGAAGTACCTGTGGGTACAGTCATCAGGACTAGTTTCCGAGGTACCTCTGGGTACACTCACCAGGCCGTTCTTAAGAGGTACCTCTGGTTACAGTCTCCAGTCGTTCCTTCTGAGGTACCTATGGGTACAATCACCAGGCGTTCCTTCAGGGGTACCTCTGGGTACAGTCAAAGGCCTTCCTTCTGGGGTCCCTCTGGGTACAGTCACTCTGCCTTCTTTCTCAGTTCCCTCTGGGTACAGTCACCAGGCCTTTCTTCCGAGGTCCCTCTGGGTACAGTCAACAGCCTTCCTTCTGAGGTACCTCTGGGTACAGCACCCGGGCTTATTTCTGAGGTCCCTCTGTGTACAGTCACCAGGCCTTCCTTCCGAGGTACCTCTAGGTACAATCACCAGGCCTTCCTTCTGAGGTACCTCTGGGTACAGTCACGAGGTCTTTCTTCTGAGTTAGCTCTGGGTACAGTCACCAGGCCTTTCTTCCGAGGTACTTCTGTGTACAGTCACCAGGCCTTCCTTTCGGAGGTATCTCTAGGAACAATCACCAGGCCTTCCTTCTGAGGTACCTCTGGGTACAGTCACCAGGGATTCCTCCCGAGGTACCTCTGTTTAGAGTCACCAGGCATTTCTTCCGAGTTACCTCTGGGTACAGTCACCAGGCCTTCCTTCGGAGGTAACTCTGGCTACAGTCAGCAGGCCTTCCTTCCGAGGTACCTCTGGTTACAGTCACCAGGCTTTCCTTGGGAGTTACCCTGGGTAGAGTCACCACCCCTTTCTTCCGAGTTATCTCTAGGTACAGTCACCAGGCCTTCCTTCCGACGTACCTCTGGGTACAGTCAGCAGGCCTTTCTTCCGACGTACCTCTGGGTACAGTCACCAGGCCTTTCTTCCGAGGTACCTCTGGGTACAGTCACCAGGCGTTCGTTCAGAGGTACCTCTGGGTACACTCAAAGGCCTTCTTTCTCAGGTACCTCTGGGTACAGTCTCCAGGCCTTCCTTCCGAAGTACCTGTGGGTACAGTCATCAGGACTAGTTTCCGAGGTACCTCTGGGTACACTCACCAGGCCGTTCTTACGAGGTACCTCTGGTTACAGTCTCCAGTCGTACCTTCTGAGGTACCTATGGGTACAATCACCAGGCGTTCCTTCAGGGGTGCCTCTGGGTACAGTCAAAGGCCTTCCTTCTGAGGTCCCTCTGGGTACAGTCACTCTGCCTTCTTTCTCAGTTCCCTCTGGGTACAGTCAGCAGGCCTTTCTTCCGAGGTCCCTCTGGGTACAGTCAACGGCCTTCCTTCTGAGGTACCTCTGGTTACAGCACCCGGGCTTATTTCTGAGGTCCCTCTGGGTACAGTCACCAGGCCTTCCTTCCGAGGTACCTCTGGGTACAATCACCAGGCCTTCCTTCTGAGGTACCTCTGGGTACAGTCACGAGGTCTTTCTTCTGAGTTAGCTCTGGGTACAGTCACCAGGCCTTTCTTCCGAGGTACTTCTGTGTACAGTCACCAGGCCTTCCTTTCGGAGGTATCTCTAGGAACAATCACCAGGCCTTCCTTCTGAGGTACCTCTGGGTACAGTCATCAGGGTTCCTCCCGACGTACCTCTGTTTAGAGTCACCAGGCATTTCTTCCGAGTTACCTCTGGGTACAGTCACCAGGCCTTCCTTCGGAGGTAACTCTGGCTACAGTCAGCAGGCCTTCCTT
The DNA here is from genome assembly GCF_030014295.1 of Loxodonta africana. Classification (NCBI taxonomy): domain Eukaryota; kingdom Metazoa; phylum Chordata; class Mammalia; order Proboscidea; family Elephantidae; genus Loxodonta; species Loxodonta africana. Next base: position 4,980 of record NW_026975456.1, on the reverse strand, counting down.
CCGAGGTACCTCTGGTTACAGTCACCAGGCTTTCCTGGGAGTTACCCTGGGTACAGTCACCACTCCTTTCTTCCGAGTTATCTCTAGGTACAGTCACCAGGCCTTCCTTCCGAGGTACCTCTGAGTAGAGTCACCCGGCCTTTCTGAAGGGGTACGTCTGGGTAGAGTCATCAGGCCTTCCTTCTGAGGTACTTCTCGGAACAGTCAGCAGGCCTTTCTTCCGAGGTACCTCTGGCTGCAGTCACCTGGCTTTCCTTGGGAGATACCCTGGGTACAGTCACCACGCCTCTTTCGGAGTTACCTCTAGGTACAGTCACCAGGCCTTCCTTCCGAGGTACCCCTGGGTACAGTCACCAGGCCTTCCTTCTCAGGTACGTCTGGGTACAGTCACGAGGTATTTCTTCTGAGGTACCTCTGAGGACAGTCACCAGGCCTTCCTTTCCAGGTACCTCTGGGTACAGTCAGCAGGGCTTCCTTCCGAGGTACCTCTGGGTAGTGTCATCAGGCATTTCTTCCCAGGTATCTCTGGGTACAGTCACCAGGCCTTCCTTCCGAGGTACATCTGGGTACAGTAACCAGGCATTCCTTCTAAGGTATCCCTGGGTAAAGTCCCCAGGCCTTCCTTCCGAGGTACCTCTGAGTACATTCACCAGGCCTTCCTTCCGAGGTACCTCTGGGTACAATCACCGGGCCTTCCTTTCCAGGTACCTCTGGGTACAGTCACCTGGCCTTCCTTCCGAGGTCCCTCTGGGTAGAGTCAGCAGGCCTTCCTTCCGAGGTACCTCTGAGTACAGTCATCCGGCCTTTATTAAGGGGTACGTTTGGGTAGAGTCATCAGGCTTTCCTTCTGAGGAACTTCTTGTTACAGTCACCAGGCCTTCCTCCCGAGGTAACTCTGGTTGCAGTCACCAGGCTTTCCGTGGGAATTACCCTGGGTACACTGACCACGCCTTTCCTACGAGTTACCTCTTGGTACAGTCACCAGGCCTTGCTTCTGAGGTACCTCTGGGTACAGTCACCAGGCCTTTCTTACGAGGTACCTCTGGGTACAGTCACCAGGCATTCCTTCAGAATTAGCTCTGGGTACAGTCACCAGGCCTTCCTTCCGAGGTACCTCTGGGTACAGTCACCCTGCCTTTTTTCTCAGTTCCCTCTGGGTACAGTCAGCAGGCCTTTCTTCCGAGGTCCCTCTGGGTACAGTCAACGGCCTTCCTTCTGAGGTACCTCTGGGTACAGCACCCGGGTTTATTTCTGAGGTCCCTCTGGGTACAGTCACCAGGCCTTTCTTAGGAGGTACCTCTGGGTACAGTCACCGCCCTTCCTTCTGAGGTACCTCTGGGTACAGTCACCCGGGATTATTTCTGAAGTCCCTCTAGGTACAGTCACCAGGCTTTTCTTCCGATCTACCTCTGGGTACAGTCACCAGACCTTCCCTCTGAGGTACCTTTGGATACAGTCACCAGCCCTTGTTTCCGAGGTAAGTCTGTGTACCCTCACCAGACCTTTCTTACGACGTACCTGCGGGTACAGTCACCAGGCTTTCCTTCTGAGTACGTACGGGTAGAGTCAACAGGCCTTCCTTCAGAGGTATCTCTGGGTACAGTCACACGGCCTTCTTTCTGAGGTCCCTCTGGGAACAGTCTCTAGGCCTTTCTTCTGAGGTACCTCTGGGTACAGTCACCAGGCCTTTCTCACGAAGTAACTCTGGGTACAGTCACCAGGCATTCCTTCAGAGTTAGCTCTGGGTAAAGTGACCAGGCCTTCCTTCCGAGGTACCGCTGAGTACAGTCACCCGGCCTTTCTGAAGGGGTACGTCTGGGTAGAGTCATCAGGCCTTCCTTCTGAGGTACTTCTCGGAACAGTCAGCAGGCCTTTCTTCCGAGGTACCTCTGGCTGCAGTCACCTGGCTTTCCTTGGGAGATACCCTGGGTACAGTCACCACGCCTCTTTCGGAGTTACCTCTAGGTACAGTCACCAGGCCTTCCTTCCGAGGTACCCCTGGGTACAGTCACCAGGCCTTCCTTCTCAGGTACGTCTGGGTACAGTCACGAGGTATTTCTTCTGAGGTACCTCTGAGGACAGTCACCAGGCCTTCCTTTCCAGGTACCTCTGGGTACAGTCAGCAGGGCTTCCTTCCGAGGTACCTCTGGGTAGTGTCATCAGGCATTTCTTCCCAGGTATCTCTGGGTACAGTCACCAGGCCTTCCTTCCGAGGTACATCTGGGTACAGTAACCAGGCATTCCTTCTAAGGTATCCCTGGGTAAAGTCCCCAGGCCTTCCTTTCGAGGTACCTCTGAATACAGTCACCAGGACTTTCTTCCGAAGTGCGTCTGGGTACAGTCACCAGGCCTTCCTTCCGAGGTACCTCTGGGTACAATCACCGGGCCTTCCTTTCCAGGTACCTCTGGGTACAGTCACCTGGCCTTCCTTCCGAGGTCCCTCTGGGTAGAGTCAGCAGGCCTTCCTTCCGAGGTACCTCTGAGTACAGTCATCCGGCCTTTATTAAGGGGTACGTTTGGGTAGAGTCATCAGGCTTTCCTTCTGAGGAACTTCTCGTTACAGTCACCAGGTCTTCCTCCCGAGGTAACTCTGGTTACAGTCACCAGGCTTTCCGTGGGAATTACCCTGGGTACACTCACCACGCCTTTCCTACGACTTACCTCTTGGTACAGTCACCAGGCCTTGCTTCTGAGGTACCTCTGGGTACAGTCACCAGGCCTTTCTTACGAGGTACCTCTGGGTACAGTCACCAGGCATTCCTTCAGAATTAGCTCTGGGTACAGTCACCAGGCCTTCCTTCCGAGGTACCTCTGAGTACAGTCACCAGGACTTCCTTTCCAGGTACCTCTGGGTACAGTCAGCAAGGCTTCTTTCCGAGGTACCTCTGGGTAGTGTCATCAGGCATTTCTTCCCAGGTACCTCTGGGTACAGTCACCAGGCCTTCCTTCCGAGGTACCTCTGACTACAGTCACCAGGCCTTTCTTCCGAGGTACGTCTGGGTACAGTCTCCAGGCCTTCCTTCCGAAGTACCTGTTGGTACTGTCATCAGGACTACTTTCCGAGGTACCTCTGGGTACACTCACCAGGCCGTTTTGCGAGGTACCTCTGGTTACAGTCTCCAGTCGTTCCTTCTGAGGTACCTATGGGTACAGTCACCAGGCGTTCCTTCAGAGGTACCTCTGGGTACAGTGAAAGGCCTTCCTTCTGAGGTACCTCTGGGTACAGTCACCCTGCCTTTTTTCTCAGTTCCCTCTGGGTACAGTCAGCAGGCCTTTCTTCCGAGGTCCCTCTGGGTACAGTCAACGGCCTTCCTTCTGAGGTACCTCTGGGTACAGCACCCGGGCTTATTTCTGAGGTCCCTCTGGGTACAGTCACCAGGCCTTTCTTAGGAGGTACCTCTGGGTACAGTCACCGCCCTTCCTTCTGAGGTACCTCTGGGTACAGTCACCCGGGATTATTTCTGAGGTCCCTCTAGGTACAGTCACCAGGCTTTTCTTCCGATCTACCTCTGGGTACAGTCACCAGACCTTCCCTCTGAGGTACCTTTGGATACAGTCACCAGCCCTTGTTTCCGAGGTAAGTGTGTGTACCCTCACCAGACCTTTCTTACGACGTACTTGCGGGTACAGTCACCAGGCTTTCCTTCTGAGGTACCTATGGGTAGAGTCAACAGGCCTTCCTTCAGAGGTATCTCTGGGTACAGTCACACGGCCTTCTTTCTGAGGTCCCTCTGGGAATAGTCTCTAGGCCTTTCTTCTGAGGTACCTCTGGGTACAGTCACCAGGCCTTTCTCACGAGGTACCTCTGGGTACAGTCACCAGGCATTTCTTCAGAGTTAGCTCTGGGTACCGTGACCAGGCCTTCCTTCCGAGGTACCTCTGGGTACAGTCATCATGCCTTCCTTCTGAGGTACCACTGGGTACAGTCACGAGGTTTTTCTTCTGGGGTACCTCTGAGTACAGTCACCAGGCCTTTCTTCGGAGGTACGTCTGGGTAGTCACCAGGCCTTCCTTCCAAGGTACCTCTGGGTAGAGTCACCAGGCCTTCCTTCCGTGGTGCCTCTGTGTACAGTCACGGGGCCTTTCTTCCGAGGTACCTTTGGGTACAGTCTCTGGACCTTCCTTCTGAGGTACCTCTGGGTAAAGTCAATATGCCCTCCCTCCGAGATACCTCTGGGTACAGTCTCCAGTCTTTCCGTCAGAGGTACCTCTGGGTATAGTCACCAGGCCATCCTTCCGAGGTACCTCTGGGTACACTCACCAGGCCTTTTTTCTGCGGTACCTCTGAGTACAGTCACCAGGCATTCCTTCTCAGGTACCTCTGGGTACAGTCACCAGGCCTTCCTTCTGAGATACCCCTGGGTACAGTCACCAGGCCTTCCTTCTGCGGTACCTCCGAGTACTGTCACCAGGCCTTCCTTCCCAGGTACTTCTAAGTACCGTCACCAAGCGTTTCTTTCGAGGTACCTCTGGGTACGGTCACCAGGCCTTCCTTCCGAGGCACTTCTGAGTTAAGCCACTAGGCTTTCCTTCCGAAGTACCTCTGGGTACAATCACCAGGCGCTCCTTCTGAGTTAGCTCTGGGTACAGTCACTAGGCCTTCCTTCCGAGGTACCTCTGACTACAGTCACCAGGCCTTTCTTCCGAGGTACGTCTGGGTACAGTCTCCAGGCCTTCCTTCCGAAGTACCTGTGGGTACAGTCATCAGTACTAGTTTCCGAGGTACCTCTGGGTACACTCACCAGGCCGTTCTTACGAGGTACCTCTGGTTACAGTCTCCAGTCGTTCCTTCTGAGGTACCTATGGGTACAATCACCAGGCGTTCCTTCAGGGGTGCCTCTGGGTACAGTCAAAGGCCTTCCTTCTGAGGTCCCTCTGGGTACAGCACCCGGGCTTATTTCTGAGGTCCCTCTGGGTACAGTCACCAGGCCTTCCTTCCGAGGTACCTCTAGGTACAATCACCAGGCCTTCCTTCTGAGG